>NW_024583113.1:131769-148310 GCF_018398535.1 Haplochromis burtoni | reverse complement strand
TGTTGCTAGTTAGCCTAGCGGTTAGCACCTTTCCAGGCTATTGAGGCTGTTCGGTGCCCAGACGCTGTAATCAGCTGTGTGTAGGCCACAGACACACGGAGCGCTGAAGATACGGTAACTATAAAAATGTTGCTGTTTCTGTTAAGAACACTTTATTCCTAATGATCTATAAGTGTCCAGAAGCTATCGCAGGTAAGCTCATACGGAAAAAGGGAAAAAATCAGCATAAAAATCAACAAAAGAAGCAAAGCATTTAAAGAGCAAAGAGATGAAGCGTCCACACTCACAAAAGGGCAGGAGCATTCAGCACACCAGAGACTGTCTGCTGCCTTCTCTCGACCCCTACCAGATTGCTTACAGAGCAAATTAAACCATGTAGCATCACTATTGCTCTTCACTGAGCACTGAGCCATCTGGAGAACAGGAAGACCTACGTGAGGACTACAGCTCAGCATTTAACACCATAATCCCAGACATCTCAGCACCAAACTGGACCACCTTCAGACACCCACCCACTCCTGGATCAAAGGCATCCTTACCAACCGGCATCCATCAGCTTACGTCTACACTAATCCGGATAAATTTGAAAATCTAAATCTAAAAACATCCGTGTCCACTCTATAGTTTTCCATTTGTGCATTCGACCTGCGTCATTTCCATTTGCCGTTTATTTACTTTCTGGCTCTTTGAAACATTGCAGCAAAATGTCGAGGAAAAGCACTGAGTTTTTTAAATGGACTGACAATGAGGTGGACTTGTTGTTGCGAGTAACACAAGGGCACAAAGTTGCTGAACAACAGCTCTGAGTAAACACTCCGTCTTTTGGAGCATGTACAAACTGATATTAATCTTTAATAGGGCTGTCAAAATTGAGAGCCAACAAAACAACTGCCGTACAATGCCTGTCATGGTCCCCGTGTCTGCCCGGCTGACTCAGGTTGGCTACATATGTTTCTTGTTTACATACCTCTCTCACGCTTGCCGTGTCTCGCCGGGGCGGAGCTCATTGCGGGCTCCCGCCCCTGGGCCTCGCACCTGAAATTAATCACACACGTGTTTCATTGCCGAAACTCATCCACTACTTAAGGCAGTGGCTGGAAACATCTCGTCGCTGGACTATTGAGTAACCTCGACAGTAAGCTCCGGAGTACTAGCCTCTTGTTGCCTTTTCGTATCGCTGACCCTTTGGATTAATCACTTGTTGTCTGTAAACAGGAATTCCGTTTCCCTGGAACCGTTGGTGTGCGGGCTGCTGGTGTGCTGTGCTTTTGTGAAGTCCCTTGTGTGTGTGAAGAGCTCCTTTCCCGGATTTCCCTGTGCCCTGGGTTCCCCCCGCCCTCTCACTTGTATATATTTGCACCTGGTGTTGTATAGTAAACGGAACTGTATTCTAGCTGCCTCGTCTGCGCTTGAGTCCATCCCACTTCGTGACAATGCCATCTGCCATCTTAGTTGTAAAGGTCACATGACTGCATCACATGACTAAAATGCATTATCGTTTTTGAAAACCTTCGTTTTTTTGCAGTCCACAAGGCGACACGAAAACGGCATTTTCAAATGTATCCACTTTGGAGAGCGTTTTCAAAAAGCTCCGTTTTCCTTGACCGAAGACGCCGTCTCAGTTTGGAGAGAAAATGATCCGTTTTCAAACGAAAACGTATTAGTGTGGACATGGCCCCCCACCTCTCCCCCCAACAGGTCAATCTGCCTCCCCACCTCCTCCACCCTCCTCCACCCATGCACACATTTTACAATGGCAAGTATATTTGTCCTTAAAAAGTTTTCACTTTTTTTTGTTCACTCCCTCACATCCACCCTGATCAGGAATTGCTGAGTCCTTCCATACTCTCACTGATTCATTCAACAACTGTGATCAGAATGCAGCTACCTGTGTCCACTAACAACTTCTTAAACCCATGAAACCTTCAAACTTCCCTGAGAACAGTTAGTGATGAGACCAGGGTGCTGCAGAGGAGGTTGTTCTGGTGGTTTAGTGTCCAGGATCAGGAAAGTTTGTATTTCATGGTCTCTGCAGACTGTGCTGTTCATAAGGCCAAAGGCTGACATCATTTCCCTGAACAGGTAGGCGGTCTTTGTCAGGTTTTTTTCTGCTGATTTGTTGCATCAGTCAGCGATCCGCAGCAAAGCTCCAGCTTTAGTGACGGCTGCCTCTGCGATCAGAGAAAGTTTCAGTGAGCGTGGCAGCAGTAGGGGAAAGCTTCACAAACACACAATGGTACGTTTGTGTAGAGAATACTTTTAAGTAGATACTTTGACAGATGTGTGTAGCACATCTGTGTTCATTAACATAAAGAGAGAAACGTGTTTTCCCTGCTCTGATCATGTGATGATGGCTTATGATGAGAAACGCCTAAAATGTGAAATTGTGTGTTTGCAGGATCACAGTGAAGACACAACGCAGGGGAACAAAATACATCTCATCATAAACTCCTCAAAGGTTTCATACTTCACACTTGCTGCTTACTTCGACACCAGTACTTTGAAATATTTCTGTTTCACGGTTGTTATGTCTTTATACTTATTGATTCTTTGCGCCAATGTCCTGCTGATTGTGGTTATCTGTGTGAACAGAAGCTTACATGAACCTATGTACATGTTTCTGTGCAGCCTGTTTGTGAATGAGCTGTATGGTAGTACAGGGCTGTTTCCGTTCCTCCTGCTTCAGATCCTCTCTGATGTTCACACTGTTTCTGCTCCTCTCTGCTTCCTGCAGATCTTCTGTGTGTTTTCTTATGTCTGTGTTGAGTTTTGCATCTTAGCCGTCATGTCTTATGACAGATACCTCGCCATCTGCTGTCCTCTGCAATATCACACACGTATGACGCCTGCAACGGTTGTCTTGCTGATTGCACTTTCCTGGTTATACTCTTTTCTTACCATTCTTGCTTTGATCTTACTGATCGCTCCTCTGGAGCTCTGTGGGAACGTCATTAACAAGGTTTACTGTTTGAACTACTCCATTGTGAAACTGGCCTGCTCTGAAACCACAGCAAATAACATTTATGGTCTTTTTATCACAGCTCTCACAGTCTTTGTTCCAGTTATCTTAATCCTTTGCTCGTATGTGAGGATCCTGAAAGTCTGTTTTTCTGGATCCAAACAAACCCGACAGAAAGCCGTCAGCACCTGCACGCCTCACCTCGCTTCTCTGCTCAACTTCTCTTTTGGTGTGTGCTTTGAAGTGATCCAGAGCAGGTTCAGTCTGAGCAGTGTGCACAGCATGGTGCACATTGTTTTATCGCTGTACTTTCTAACCTGCCAGCCGCTCTTTAACCCCGTACTGTACGGACTGAACATGTCCAACATCCGCAAACGTCTGTTTGCTCACAAAAGGAGATAACTGCAGAAGCAAAATCATCATCATGTCTGCTCTGAACACTGTGGTGAATATTGTATATTATTATTATTATTGCATATTATTCCATGTAAATACATGGCTGCCTCTGACTCATGTAAACTCTTCTGTGCAGATTCAAACCAGCAGCCTCTGAAAGCCATCTTACTCCTCTGGTTGCTCATGAATCTTACAGCTACAGTCACATCCTAAAAGGCTGTTTTGATTCAGACTCAAATACTGTGTCTGCAGCATGAATCACAATAGGTTTCTTACACAGTTATTACAGTTCTTCCGGCAGAGGCACAGTCTGCCGTCGCTTTGTTGAGAGATTCTGAGTGAAATGACACACCAGAGTCTTTACCTCATCCAGCACACAGCACATTTCAGAAACCACAAACAGAAGATTTTAGCTCATACATGCATCACAGCTGCACTTTCCATACAGCCGGACCAACGTGGAAAAATTCAGTAAAAAGGGTTAAAAGTTAATTTGACATCTCTGTGTCGGCCATCCTGGTGCTGGTTGTCTGAGGAGCTTGGAAAGAAAAGCGACTGGACTTTTCAAAGTTTATTTTTGGCCTTTGTTAGACAGTGCAGTGAAGACAGAGAGAGAGGCGAAGCCATGTGGCAAAGGGCTGTCCCGGGCTGGCCGCTCTGAGTCACATGGGGTGCTGTACAGGTGACTGGCTGTAGCTCAGGAGGTACGGCAGGTCACCTACTAATCGCAAGATTGGTCTTTCAATCCCCCTAGCATGTATGCCAAATATCCCTGGGCAAGGTAGTAACCCGAAGTTGCTCTCCAATCCCTCCGTCCATTGTGAAAAAGGTTGTGGGTCATTACCAGCAGAGGTTTGGGCTGAAACCATTGTGAGACTGACAAGATGTGAGTGGATCTGGGAAGGATCTCAGAATAAATCGGAGTTGTAAGCCCCCCTTTGTTCAAAGATGGTCATTCGTAGATAGATGACTTCTGTCAGTTCTGAGTGAGGTCGTTTATGTCCAGAAGTCCAGATGCTTTCTGTTCAAGTCCTTAAAAGTTAAGCTGACCTAACCCCCAACAGGATCTTGCTGTTCTGCAGGTTGTTAACCCTGTAAAGTCTGAACTATGAAATAATTGCCAGAAAATTGAACTTTTTGGAAACTGCAGTTTTTAATTGAACCTTCTGACAATTTTTTTTTTTTTTAAAAAAAGTAGAAGACAATACCTTCATAAGTTTGAGTTTGCATCATTTTTGCCACCTTAAACATTTCTGCTTAACAGGATCAGCTGACCGTGGGGTCATTCTGCACATGGATCATTCCAGATCCGTGTGATGGTCTTTCAGTCTCAACCTGCGTCAGTTTCAGACACAGGAAGTTTCTTTCCCCTCGCCATCTCCCTTCTTAACAGTTGACCTGTCACACTGCTCCCACTGCCAGACTGCAGCTGCACCTTATGTACATTCTGTAGTATTCATTCCACCTCATTCATTTCTGTATTTTATGTATATAAGTTTAGATTAGTTATTTATAGTTGATTTACACAGCTTTGTGTATGTATGTGTAATGTGTATATATAGACACGTGTGTGTGTGATTTACATTGCTGTGCTTGAGAGCCTCCAGCTACCGGAACCAAATTCCCTGTATGTGTCTGCACATATACTTGGCCAATAAACACGATTCTGATTCTGATTTCATGTCTGTGATGTGGAGCAGCAGGAACTTGGTGGCAGATCTGTTTCTCATCATTCACTGCAGGAAAGTTCACAAAGTGCATTCTGGGAAAACCTTCTGGCTCAACTTTCTCTTTTTGAATTTTGCAACACTTCATTAGAAATGCGTAAATGAACTGAAGGCCGGGTTCAGACATGGGTTCATGTTTGGCAGCGATGACGGTCCAGTGTTCTCTGAAGGGAGTGAAATTTCTACCACACAAATGCAGCCTTTAATAAAAATGCATATTTAAAGGGTTTTGTAGTGCGAGCGACGAGTTTATGGCCGTTTTCTTCTTGTCTCAGCGTGCAGTTAATCATGTGACAGCCTGACTCTAAACCCTCAGTGGCCCTCAGGCCTGCCGTGTGTTAGGAGGCTAATGTGGCGCTGGGATCAGTGCCGTCTTGGTTCGAGAGCTGACTTTTAGTTATTTCCACAAAAGATGAATTTAAGACTTTGAACAAAGTGAGAGAACTTTTCTGTTGAAGTAAACCTGCAGAGGCTGCTGATGCTGTAAGAGTTACATCATCACTGTAACCGGTAGATTAAAGGTCACCTGTGCATGTAAACATTTCTGTCCCTGAGGTGTCTCCTTATTAGCCACAGTTTCCTCCAACTCCCTCTGATGCAACTATCTGTGAGTGCTTTTGACCAGAGAGACCAATCAGCCGGAGCGGACCTCAGCTCTGGTCTCAGAGGGCTGAGGACGGTAATGACCCCCCTCAGAGGACCCATCCATGAAGACACACCCTGCAAACTTCATACAGACTTTCTGAAACACTGCTCCAGCTTTTTCCTGATGCTGTAGAATGTGTTGTCCATATTTATGTGGACACCAACTCTGAACATCCACCAGCTCACTGCTGATCCATTTAGTGTTGCACTTTAGCCACATGCTAAGAAACAGAATAATATAAACACATTACATAAAACTTTAGAGTCACACGTGCAGTTTTATTATGCATATTCCACACCGGTGTAAATAGGAATAAAAGTTCATAACAGTGTTACCAACGATCCAAACGTCGTCCACTCCTGCAGTTCCTGGCGTGACAGCAGTGTTCTGCTTTTTATAATGGCCTCCTTCACATCACTGTGACCTCTTTGGGCTGCATAATGAAAGTTCACAGTCAGCAACCCCGACTTCCATGCCTGGACTCAGCAATAGGCCACAGCTAGTCATGAAACAGCTTGTCACTGTTTCAACTTTGTTGTGACCAGTAGGTTACAAAAAACAAGCAAAGCTGACAAAACAGACACAATATCGTAAGTTATGAGAAGGTCTTCTTACATATTGCACTGCTGAAACAGGAATAGGTGGTTAAACTCATAATCAATGATTATCCTAATCCTATGGAATCAAAATACATTGATATGCAAAAGATCTTCATTTCTTTATATTCAGCCATGTGGCCCCAGCTCCGTACACAGCTTCAACAATGAAGGTGTGGTCCACTCAGCTTCCCTCAAAATGCTGTTGAAGCTTTGCAAGATCCAGGAATTAAAGATCTTGTGGACTGGACCCTCTGCCAGATCCTCCCAGCACACCCTCACTTTATGTTTAGATATTCTAATTGTACCCAGCATCCTCCCCCTCTACCTGATCCAACTTACCACCAGCTGGTGATCAGCTCTATTCCTTTCACCCGGGTGTCCAGAACACATGACTGCAGATCTGATGATTTGATGATCACAAAATTGATCATCGATCTGTTACCTAGGGTGTCCTGGTGCCATGTGCTGCTTATGCACATCCCTGTGTTTGAACATGGTACAGACATACATACATCCAGCAACAATCCCCCAGCAACACAATAGAATAGCTTTTTATTGTCACTGTACATGTACAGTGAAATTTTGTGTGTTCAGCACCAACTGTGCAGGAATAAAAATATAAAAAGTAGAAAGCAGGAATGAATAAAAGACAAGGGGAGTTTATATACAACAAAAATAATATATAGAAAACAGGACGTGTGGGATCTGATTGACCTGAGGCACCAACCAGAGGGCAGCAGGTGGTGGGCGTGGTCACCTGTGATGGCCCTGGTTTACCTGACACAGGAGGATCAGGTGATGACACAGGGGTGTCAGAGGGCAGCCAATGATGTTTTTGGCAGTGTTAATGACCCTCTGTGCAGCCTTCCTGCTCTCAGTCGTGGCCCCTGAGGAGAGCACGCTCTCCACTGAGGAGCAGTAGAAGGCCAGCAGCAGCTTCTGGTCCAGGGTATTCGTCCTGAGGACACAGAGGAGGTACAGCTGCCGCTGGGTCTTCTTTTCCAGGGCGATGCTGTTGTGGGTCCAGGTGAGATCAGCTGAGATGTGGATGCCCAGAAACCTGAAGGTGGAGACAGATTCCACCTGTTCTCCATTTATAATGAGAGGGGAGTGGACCCGTCTGTGTCTCCTGAGGTCCATGATGAGTTCTTTGGTTTTAGGATGTTCAGCTTCAGGTTATTCTCTGAGCACCAGCAGGACAAGTTCTCTACCTCCGTCCTGTGTCCTATCTCATCTCCATCAGAGATGAGCCCAATCACAGTGGTGCCATTGGCATACATGATGATGACACCACTGTGATTGGGTCGTTTGGTGTACAGTCATAGGTGTACAGGGTGTGCAGTAGGGGGCTGAGAACGCAGCCCTGTGAAGCTTCGGTTGGTGAGGAATTCCTTGATCCAGGAGGGGTCTGAAGGTGGTCCAGTTTAGTCCTGAGGATGTTGGGGATTATGGTGTTGAACGCTGAGCTGTAGTCCACAAAGAGCATCATCACCAGGCGCTTCCTGTTCTGCAGATGGCTCAGCACTCTGTGACGGGTGATGGTATCCTCATGGATCAATTTGCTTTGTAACCAACCTGATAGGGGTCGAGAGAGGAAAGTAGACAGTCTCTGATGTGCTGAAACTATCCACTTAAAACACCTCATGACTACACATGTGAGGGTTATAGGTCTGTAGCCATTGAGGGTGTCTATTCCAGCCTTTTGGGGGATGGCGATGATGGTGGAGGTCTTAACCCTTTATGGTCGGTCGGAGCGGGCACATTCTGTTTTGTGTAATTACAGAGGTCCCTCGCTATAACGCCCTTTCACCGTTATACCCTTCGCGGCCTCACTGTTTCACTGATTTTTTTTGTGCAACTTTGCACCCCCCCCCCCATACAGCGCATTGTGTTCTGCGTCCTGATTGGCTGTAGACCATTGTCAATGAATCTCCTCCGTGCCGTGTCTCCTGTACAGTACAGAATGCATTCAGCTTGTCAAATTTACATAAATCTCCTACATACATAAATCGCTAGCAGTGTGACTCTGAAGTGCTGTACTGTATGTTTATAAGTTTTCTCTAACAAACACAATGTTCTGCTCAAAGGCTCCTGCAGTAGCAGCCAAAAGGCAGAGGAAGATGCTACATCACACAAAAAGCTGGACTTCTGGACAGGAAGGTAGAAGTTACCATATTTTTTGGATTATAAGGCGCATTAAGCAAAACAAAACAGTCAGATAAGTCAAACATTACTCAGCTCGTTCCTTTACTTCCATACCATTGATTCAGTATTGATCCATTAATGTTGGATTCTCAGGCAGCTGCTCTATTCCCATGAAAACAGGGTTTGATCTTTGGTTTCATTCTATAATACTGGACTTATTTTTCCACGAAGGTTTGAACTTTGACAGTTTAAACAAGAGAGAAAAGTGTGAAAATGTGTAGTGAGGGGTTTTACAGCCTTAAAACATCTATAATTATTGAAAAAATAAAGTTGGCTACTTTGCGGATTTCACCTATCGCGGGTTATTCTTAAAACGTAACTCCCGGGATAAAAAAGGGACCACTGTATTTTTAAAGTCCGGTAGAATTCCAACCACATAAGCTAACGCAATTATTATTGTTATTTTTTGCATATGAAACCGGAGGTATTGTAATTACAGCTTACGTATTCAGCTTGTCCAAGGTCACGGTTTCCTTCCACATTTAGCTTTGCAAAAATTGCATAAAAAGCATTTGCATCAACAAAAACATAATAATCCAGAAACATGCTTTGCCTATCTGATCAGCTGTTCATAACACTTCCTACGTTGGAATAGATCTGATGTCCGCCATTACCTGCCCAAAACCAGAAGTGATGTCATTTTTGCAGAAAGTGTAGTTTTTTCTATAGATATACTGGTGTTTCTAAAATTCATGTTTGAGTTTATGCCTTTCTGTATAGTTTCTGAGAGGCTTAGAACTCAAATTACACTGTTGGAAATTGTTCATTTTGATGCACATGCTGGGTTGTTTTTGCAAAGTTGCATTGTAATATTGATTTTGGTTTTTCCTGCAGTATATAAAAATTGGTGTATATAAAAATAGAATTATGAAGACACTCAAAATAAATATCCTGTGGTTGGAAACTATTTTGTGCAACTTCTTTGCATGTACAGTTTAATTGTTAACTAGAAATATGTGTAATAAATATGCAATTTATGTAGTTATTGTACACTTAATGCATACATATTATTAAAATTTGTTGTATTGACGTGTAGCAACTTGAAACGCTCCCAAAAATGGCACTACAGCATGTAAAAATATGAAGAGAAGCTCTGGTGGACTTGGATCTATGGTAGGTCTTAAAGGGTTAAGAGAGGTGGGCATGGTGGCATGACTCAGGGAGAGGTTTAACAGATGGTGCAGGAAAGTAACCCTCTTGTCCACACAGAAAAAACCCAATGTGCAGGCAGCAAACTTGGGATACAAGAATACCCACCATTTCCAAGTGGCATAAAGTCCAGGCTGCTTCCAGGAAACCGGTTCCTGGAGCACCAGAAACCAAGGTGAGACAATCTATATGTAACCTGTCCTTCCTAAAGCACCAGCTCAGGCTCCTTTCACACCAGAGAGGCGACAAAGCCAGATTCATCAATCAAAGATCAGACCACAGAGCTCCCACCATGACTACGAAGCAATCCAGAAAGCACTCAACTTCCTCCGCCCCTTCTGTTAGTACTTACAGGAAGTGTTAGTACTTACAGGAGGCTACGCTGAGTTATTGTTTTTAGGCCCTGTGAGATCACAGTGCGGCCCCTCACCAGGACCAAAGTTCTCTGGAGATCCTACAAGGGGCAGTTCGCCCCTGACAACAAAGCTCCTGGGAAATGCACCCGTGGATGCACAAGGCTTTCATTAAAGTTGATCTGTATTGAAATTCTCTTGAAAAAATAACCTAGCATGCTTTATTTTATATCATTTATATTATGTCACAGTGATTATTCCAGTCCTACATGTAGAGATGCTCTCGGTGTCAATCATCGTTTTACTCAGAGAAGGGCCACTGGTTTCCTCTGGGCATGAACTGGACCAATCACTTCTTAGCTAACGGGGTTTTTTTTGTGTGGATTGAGTCAGTTTGTGGAAGATCCACCCATAAAAAGCTGCACCCCAGTGGTTGGTGCAGCTTTTTATGGGTGGAAACACCTGCAGGAGTGTTCACAGGTGAGGTGGTGTCTTTAATGCAGGTTTTTAACTATAAAATGTTCAGAGAAGAACAAAACTTTTGTTTGCAAATGTTGCTGAAGATTTTGGGGTAATTATTTGAATCACACGGTGTCATCTTTTTATACTTATTTTGTGACTTAAAGAAAAACTATGCTAAATGTAACTTCCTCTGTCTTGTTTCATTCAAGGTTATTATCGTTAACGAAAACTAGAAGTGAAAAGACATTTTCATTAACGGAAATAAAAATAAAAACAAAAAAAGGAAAACTAACTAAAACTGTAATGAGTGTTCACAAAACTAAAATTAACTGAATTTATAGCAAAAATGTGTTTAGTTTCATTGATGTGTGCGTGTCCTACAATAGTCGAGGGTGAAAATGAAGTTTAGTTTCCAGATTTTTTCTTGCTGTGTCTCATTATGCCAGCAGGTGGCAGCACGTTAGTCGAGTCGTCTGTGTTGCTGCGTCCACGCGCAGAATCATGTCAGGAAAAGTCGGGAGAAAGCGCCAGAGTCCAATTTGGGATTACTTTGAATATGACTGTGTTTTGGATAAAGCAAGTGTCTTGTAGTGGAAAGAGACAAATTATGAGGGACATTTCTAAAGGGAAAAAATCCCACAAACCTTAAAGTGCACTTGAAAAGCTCACACAAGAAGGCTAACCTAGCTTACCTTGAGAAGGTAAGGGAGCACACTCAACCCTCATCCCCAGAAACAGAAGCTAACCCCAGGCAAGGCAGCGTGATGCATCCCGAGACAACAGGACGGGGACATCTACATAACTGTGTGAGTCAATTGCCTTCAAAAAGTTTATCAATTCACTTGAACCAAAATTACGAACACCCGGTGCTGCGAGAGTTAATAGTCTCATTGGGGCCAAGATATACATTTTATAGTTGCCTGGTATCAATGGTTGTTCATCTGCCTTTATTTATTTATTTATTATTTTATTTAAAGAACCCATAGGTGGGAATGTGAGTTGTCTGTCTCTGCGTGTTAGCCCTGCGACAGACAGGCGACCTGTGCAGGGTGCAGGGTATGGTAGCTGGAATAGCAACATACCCAAGGATAAGCAGAAGAGCATGACTGATATGATGAAACTGGGACTTTGTTACACTTAATTATTGCAAACAACTAAAACTATAACTGAAACGAATCAAAACTAAACTGAAACTAAGGATTTTCAAAAATATAAAAACTAAACTAGCAAACAATCGGTAAAAACTAATTAAAACTGATATAAAATTGAAAATCTGAAGTCAAAACTAAATAAAAATAAAAACTAATGAAAATTGCAAAACTATTAAAACCCTGGTTTCATTCTTGGAGGTTACATGGATGTAGGAAGTTTAAAACTCTCCTATATTATACATCATGATCATTGCTGCCAACAAGTCTCTGATTGTGGTTATGTAACGCTGATGAAGCGCTAATGAATTAATACAGGCTAGGTATTGAGTGAAATATTAGGTTATTATTAATCAGAAGATTTAGGAATGCTACTGGAGCTGATGGGCAGTAATTAATAAATGCACACAACGCTTTCGCAGGTACCATGTATTTAACTGAAACCAAAGAAAAATAACAAGAAAAGGAAAACTTAAATAATCACTCCTGCTGCAGCTATTCAATTAACCGAAAAAGCCAGTGGGGGTGCACAAAGACAACTAAGCAGATTCTTCTGGTTATACCAAGCAATACAGATTCTCAAAAAGAGTTCCCCATAAATGACACATGTTAACATCAAAAACACTGATCCACACTGAAGTCCGCGAGTTTTACCTGAATGTCCATGAGAGATGTCCAAGCGCTGTTGTCCATAAACGGAGGGGAATGGTGTGTATGATTGTGGAAATCAGTGCATTCGGTGTATTCCTACCCAACCAGTGCCGATCCGATCAGCTGTTCGCAACACTTCCTAGGTTGGAATAGACGTCAGCGTGAACTATCGTATGTCCGCTATTACCTGGCCGAAACCGGAAGTGACGTCATTTTCACAGAAAAAATGGACAGACTAGAGCCGTGGAGACCTGGCTTGTATGTTCTCACTCTGCTAGCGACAAGTAAAGGTCTGTTTAACTGACTCGGCTCTGAGTTGTCCGGCTGACCTCCACACCACATGCCTGCTAGACCTGCTAGCTGCTCCTTCCTCGCCAGACCGCCGTTACAAGTTGTTAATCTGCTGTCATCTAAAGTGGAGCAGTGTTTGCTGCAGAACTCTGAAAACACACAAGTACACATGAACTTATTATAAACAGTAAGTAAACCAAATTTTGATTGAAGTTTATAGTTCTTTTAAAGGCCCACTGCCATATAGGAAACCTGTCACGACACATCTTTGTCCTGTAGGTCCTTTCAGGTTTCCTCTGACTCAGGCAGCCAATCAGGCGTTCTCATAATGAGATCAGTCTGCTGCTGTGACGTCTGCTGAGCTGAATGGTTTAAAAGAAGCAGGGCTTCAGTCTGAGGGTGTGTGTATGAGTGTGTATGATTTACATGCTGTTAGCCTGAGTTTCACACAGGAAGGATTTTATATGTTGAATATAATGTTTTTGATGTCAGTGACTGAATATGATTCATCTGCATTTAATGTGTTGTCTTGATGCTTGTGAATTGTGTTAATTAACATTCATATATGTAACAAAATTAGTGTTAAGACTGTTTGATGAACAATTAGAGCATCATGATAAACTTCACAGAGGGCTCATACTTCATCCTTGGTGCCTACTTTGATGCCGGGCCTACAAAATACTTGTTTTTCTTGCTTCTCTTGTCTTTATATTCTTTAATCATTTGTGCGAACCTGCTGCTGATTGTGGTTATCTGTGTGAACAGAAGCTTACATGAACCTATGTACATGTTTCTGTGCAGCCTGTTTGTGAATGAGCTGTATGGTAGTACAGGGCTGTTTCCATTCCTCCTGCTTCAGATCCTCTCTGATGTTCACACTGTTTCTGCTCCTCTCTGCTTCCTGCAGATCTTCTCTTTGTACTCATATGTCGGTGTGGAATTTTTGACCTTAGCCGTCATGTCTTATGACAGATATCTTGCCATCTGCTGTCCTCTGCAGTATAACACACGAATGACATCCAGCACGGTTTCTGTGCTCATCGCTGTGTCGTGGATCTATGCTTTGTTGCTGGTTGCTGTGACAGTTTCTCTGAGCTCACCTCTGCAGCTGTGTGGGAACATCATCAACAAAGTGTACTGTGATAACTATGCCATTGTTAAACTGGCCTGTTCTGACACCACACTCAATAACATCTATGGACTGATCAGCACAGCATTCACCGTTTTTGTTCCTGTCACGTTGATCTTTTTCACCTACATGAGGATCCTGAAAGTCTGTTTTTCTGGATCCAAACAGACGCGACAGAAAGCCGTCAGCACCTGCACGCCTCACCTCGCTTCTCTGCTCAACTTCTCTTGCAGCGGCTGCTTTGAAATACTACAGAGCAGATTTAATATGAACAATCTACCAAATGTACTGCGTATTTTGATATCACTGTACTGGCTTATGTGTCAGCCGCTCTTTAATCCTGTGCTGTACGGGCTGAAAATGTCCAAAATTCGTGACATATGTAAATGTTTGCTTTATTCAAAAGTTAACACAATATTGAGTTAGATTAAAAAGAATGAAAACTACAAATGTGTCTGGCTTTATCTATTTTATTTTTCTGTGTACTTCATTACTGCCATAAATAGGGCTCGTTCATTTTTCTGTAAAGTCTGAAGTCTATATCATATAATGTTATTTCTAACTACTACATCGTTTCTCTTAGAGAGCAACAAGACCTGCAAAACACTGAAAATGCTCTGCTTTTTGGACTGAGGTTGAAGCGTCTAATCAGGAGAGGGAGATAAGGTGGCAGACAGTCAGTTGTGGGTTCTGTGCTCCTTCCTCACAGAACTGAAAGCATCCTCGGCTAAAACAAAGCACAGACACTCAGAGGCTTTAACGCCTGGCCCATCATGGCAGCACATGCTCAGGATCAGCTGCCAACTGCAGCAGCTGCACAAGTCCCCTCACAACATTTCAATACCATTACAAATTCTTAGCATTATTGCGGTTCACCTTTTTTTCTTTTGTTTGTTTGTTTGATAATTTTTTATTTCAACATTTCTTGCCTCTTTGTCTCAGGGCAAAATTAAGAATGCAAAGGTATGAAAGGTAAATTAAACAACCCATAAAACTAAACAACAAAAAAAACAACAGTCTGCTCAGGTTGTGAATGCACATACTTCATATCATGAAAGAGGAGGTGGGCGGAGCTTATAAGTGCTGACGGACATCACAGAGTCAGAGGCTCAGACACAGCTGGCTGTCACAGCTGATCTAAGGTCAGATGTAGGACATCTTTATAGGTGAAATGCACAAATTGTTGCAGCCAGCACACCTCACTTTAGAGAACAACCTCTGTGGTTCAATGACCTTTGACCCTTATTTCACTGAGTGTAGAAATGTCTTATCTTCTGCAAAATGACAGTCAAATTGTAATTTTCAAAAACAATCTTAAAAACAGTTTCTCCAGAGGAACCGGTTTACCTTCATCCAGGAGAAAGAGATGAAATGTTCAGGAATCAAACACCAGGATGATTTCATGGCTGTAAAAAACAACGCTGCTTCCTCCTCAGAGCTTCTTTTGCATAAACACCCAGCAGGCCTACTGATCATTTCTATGAATATGCTTTAGCAATAACTACATTTAACTAATATATAGCTCTTCAATGCTTATTCAAGGTTTTACTTTTACTGCTGTTCATGCTATCTTAAGAGTTCAGACTGTCAGGAGCTTTTACCTGGCGTTGGCTCTCTCTGTGGAAGAGCATCACTTCCGGTTCCAACACAGTGGGGTTTGTTGTGTAGTTTATCTGCGGAGCAATTTAATAAAAAAAACTTCTTATTTCATAGTAGAATCTTCACGTGCTTCATCCGAAGCACTCTCTGTGTACTCACTCGCTAATTTGTATTCGCTCACTGTGTCTTTAGGTTTTGCTAGCTTAGCTTAGCTCATAACCGACTCACTAGCAGCATGGCCTCTAAAATTTCCCTGAAAAGCCTTCAGTTAATCCAAAATGCTGCAGCAAGAGTCCTGAGTGCTCCACTATTCCTTGGAATGCTGCTGAAGATCTGCCAGAGGTGGAAGATTTTGCGGACCGGGCCCTGTGCTAGGTGTTCCCAGCTGATTCTCACTATACATGCAGGTGCTCCAAGTCTGTCCAGCGTCCTCCCTGACCACCTGATCCAATTCATCACCAGGTGGCGATCACCTCAGCCTCTCTCTTCACCCGAGTGACCAGAACATCTGACCACAGATCTGATGATATGATCATAACATCAATCATCAACCTTTGGCCTAGGATTTCCTGGTGCCACATGCACTTATCGATGCCCTTAAGTTTAAACATGGTGTTCGTTATGGACTAAAACTTCGAGTTTTTGATGCCACTGAGGATGGAAAGGTAGCTGACAGAATAGAAATGCATAAGTGATGTCAGACGCCAGAGACTTGGTGGAAAAAAACCCAAAACTAAACTAAACTAAATGTTAGCTTAGAATGAACCTTTTTAAGCTTCAAATCATACCAATCAATTGATGAATAACTAAATAAATAGGCTTAATCATTTCCAACACCCCGGAGGACAGCAGGGAGAATTGAGACGCTTTGATGCGACCGTCATGAAGCATTTAAATCACCACTAATATCAATTAAACTGAAACAGGCTGTTTTACAGCTGATCAAAAGTTTAGGACCACACCTCCAAAAAAAACCTGTAAACCCCCAAAGACAGAAATCAAAGATCCAAACATGAGCTCAGCGATGAGCTCCATCGTTATAGAAACCACCTCAGGTGGGATCTGCTTGTCATGCCAGTAGCGTTGGAAACCATCAGGACCATCAAGGTGTTAGATTATAATATTATTTTATGCCATGTTATGCCCCTAACTAAAGATTGTGAATTATTATGCAGTTTTAGTTTGCAGTATTCTCCTGAATTAGAAGAAGCTGATAACTATTGCATT
>NW_024583113.1:127389-130329 GCF_018398535.1 Haplochromis burtoni | reverse complement strand
TATTTAGTGGGTGTCGGTCTGTGTTCGTTGTCGGCTCGTCTGCGTTCCTCCGTGTATCGCTGCGTTCTATGGTGTTTCGTTCCTGTCTCTGCGTCTCTCTGCCCCGCACCCCTTTTGTATGGTCTCAGGTTTGTCTTTAGTTTCTCCCAGTTTAGGTTTGTAATTGCTCATGCTGAGTTGCCTGTTTTTGCCACCACCACCACCTTGTAAATAAACATCACTCTGTCATCAGTTCGCTGCATCTTGGGTCCTCCTTTTCCTCCACACCACACGGCTCCCTCCACAAAAAGTCTCTTCCACCTTTCAACGTCCCATGTTTGGTCCAAACGGTCAGTTCTGTGGCGTTCAGGGAGACGAGGCCTTTGAAGAAGTTCTTTGTTTTTGAAGCCCTACAGCCTCAGATGCCATCTGATGGTTACGGGGCTGCAGTCTGCATCTGTAACGGCCTAAATTTGGGTCGACATATAGGGCCTTGGGGGTTGGCTCACTTACCGGTATCCAGAGAACAGTCTGTTTATTCAACCTCACTTCTGGCCCCGGTGCCCACCTCTTAATTTTAAATACATGTAGACATTGAGGGTTCCTGGGAGGGGCCATGCTGCTACCAGATGCTATTTGGCAGAGGATTGTTAGCACCACCATTTAAATGCATTTTAGAAAAGCATGTATCAACACCACATATGAGCGGGTGGAGTGAGGTATGGGGTCTTCTCACACCCCTGTTCCCTGTTGGGGGCGGGGAGCCGGGAGGAGGAGTTGGCTATCTGGTTGGGGTCTGGGATGGTGGGCCTCCTTGCTGCTGCAGGACCAGGGGGCGGTCTGTTTGTCTCCACCCCAGATTAAAGAGAAACATCTCCTGGGTCTCGGGGCAGATTGCCCTTCTGGGGGTGATGGTACCTGTTATAGAGTATGTACTGGGAGTGTGAGTGCGTGTACAGTGTTCATTTCTGTGTGTCTCCATGTTGGGTGAGAGCTGAGTATTTGTATATGTGTGCATGAGAGTGTTTATGTTTGTGTGTGCCTGTGTCAGGGTTGCTGGGTCATTGACTCAGCATTTCAGTTCATGTTCTGTTTATTTTCCACATTCATGTTTCCCGCTTCACCGTGCCCTCTGTCTCAGAGTCATTAATTCTGGTTCTACTTCCTATGTGTCAGGTTATGTTCAGCTGTGTACTCACCGGTCTCTCATTATCATCCTCATCAGTCAGAGTATTTAAGTCCTCATTTTCCTTCGGTTCACCGTCTTGTCATTGATGTGATGTTGTCACTGCCATTGTTCCCGTGTGTGTTTGCAATTCAGCCAGCCATTCAATCATCCAGCCAGTCAGCGTTTGTTCATGTTCTGTTCATCCGCTCACTATAATAAACTTCTGTATCCTGCGCCGTGAGTCCTGCGTTTGTGTCATCTCCCCCTTGCATCCACACACGACCCCTGACAGCCTGTTAGTCTGTGTCTACATGTCAGGTTGGGTCTCAGACTCCACCTCTCTTAGAACATCTCAAACTAGAGTTCATTAAATGTAACATTTTACATCAAAGTTATTTACTAAAGTAAGATGGAACGTTTAAAAGTTAAACCCAGCATTCTTGGCAGACTTTTTCTTTCAGTGTTGGAGAATCTAATTTTAAAAAATTGCTGAAATCTGTTTTTTTGAGTGTCTCAAAGAATTCAGTGACAAAAGGTCCACCATGTTGGTGTCGCTTTTACCAATTTTATCTGGACATCCTACATCAGGGGTGTCAAACTCCAGGCCTCAAGGGCCGGTGTCCTGCAGGTTTTAGATGTGTCCTTGATCCAACACGGCTGATTTAAATGGATAAATGACCTCCTCAACATGTCTTGAAGTTCTCCACAGGCCTGGTAATGAACTAATCATTTGATTCAGGTGTGTTGACCCAGGGTGAGATCTAAAACCTGCAGGACACCAGCCCTCGAGGCCTGGAGTTGGACACCTGTGTCCTACATGAACACATGTGGAAGGTACCGTGTGGCTGCTTATGTGTTGCTGAATGAGGCTTTGCTGTCTCTTACAGTGTTTAAGTGGCTGAAGACTGAATGCAGCCTAACAGGAAACAACATCCAGTGAAGAAATGTCTTTAAATATTCTCATTTGTTTAATACATCTGCTAAATGATCCAAACTTTCCAGTAGATCAAACTTTTACATATGTCACGAATTTTGGACATTTTCAGCCCGTACAGCACAGGATTAAAGAGCGGCTGACATATAAGCCAGTACAGTGATATCAAAATACGTAAAATGTTTGGTACAGTGTTCATATTAAATCTGCTCTGCAATACTTCAAAGCAAGCCCCAAAAGAGAAGTTGAGCAGAGAAGCGAGGTGAGGCGTGCAGGTGCTGACGGCTTTCTGTCGCGTCTGTTTGGATCCAGAAAAACAGACTTTCAGGATCCTCATGTAGGTGAAAAAGATCAACGTGAGAGGCAGAAAAATGGTGAATGCTGTGCTGATCAGTCCATAGATGTTATTGAGTGTGGTGTCAGAACAGGCCAGTTTAACAATGGCATAGTTATCACAGTACACTTTGTTGATGATGTTCCCACACAGCTGCAGAGGTGAGCTCAGAGAAACTGTCACAGCAACCAGCAACAAAGCATAGATCCACGACACAGCGATGAGCACAGAAACTGTGCTGGATGTCATTCGTGTGTTATACTGCAGAGGACAGCAGATGGCAAGATATCTGTCATAAGACATGACGGCTAAGTTCTAAAATTCCACACTTCCATATGAGTACAGAGAGAAGATCTGCAGGAAGCAGAGAGGAGCAGAAACAGTGTGAACATCAGAGAGGATCTGAAGCAGGAGGAATGGAAACAGCCCTGTACTACCATACAGCTCATTCACAAACAGGCTGCACAGAAACATGTACATAGGTTCATGTAAGCTTCTGTTCACACAGATAACCACAATCAGCAG
>NW_024583113.1:123734-127369 GCF_018398535.1 Haplochromis burtoni | reverse complement strand
ACAAGGTCTTAAATAATCAGGCCCCATCTTATCTTAATGACCTTGTAGTACCATATCACCCTATTAGAGCACTTCGCTCTCGCTCTGCAGGCATATTGTGTTAGGATGCCTGGGTCGTTGACCCAGGGCTTTGAGTTTATTATATTATTTGTCATTTCTAGTCTTCGGTTTCTTTGTTAGAGTTCTGTCTTATGGTTCACGTCTCTGTTCCCTCTGTTGCAGTGCCTGTGAGTCTGTGTCTTTAAGTTCAGTCTGTGTTATGTTTCCTGTTTTACTTTGGAGGTGCATGTCTTATGTTAATGCATCTGGTTTTGCTTCCCCTGTTTCGTTAGGCCTGATTTGCCCCAGCTGTGTTTCCCTCCTGTTGCCCGTTCCCTGATTGCTCCTCTGTGTATTTAAGCCCTGTGTTTCAGTTTGTCTATGTTGTGATCTACCCTTATCTTGCTGTGTGATTTGTTTGCGTAAGTTTATCTTGGAGGCTTAGTTTTGTTGCCCTCATGCTGTGTGGATCTCCCTGTGTCTCACTGTGAGTTTAGTTTAGTTTAGTTTGCTTTTGTATAACTTTCCCCTGCCAGCAAATAAAGCTGAGTTCTTTGTGTTTAAACGTGCCTAATTTTGGGTTCAACTCCTGTCTGCCACACAGCGATTCATGACAGAACGATGCGACCAGAACATGGACCCTGCAGACTCTTCAGCCTTTGAGTTTAACGCTGAGATGGAGCAGATGATTAAGCTTCTTGACCGCATTGCCCAGGCCAAGGATTTGAGAACAATGGCGGTTGGGCTAAGCGCAGTAGACGCTGTCATTCGGAGCAACCCTCGGCTAAATCTGTTTTCTACGGCCACTGTGCTGGGCAGCTCCATAGCTGCCTGGAGGGAGCAAGTCAGGGCTGGCGAGCTTGCTCTCTCTATTTCCACCTCCACTTCTTTACCGCTGCCCCAGGACAACACACACTCTCCACCTGCCTCAACGCTGTCACAGACTTCGTCTCCTTCCTCCCGTCAGCCGGGACCTTGTTCGCCTGTCCGTTCACCTGCCTTTTTCCTGGCGGCTATGTGGTCGGAGGAGGAGGAGGTGGTCTCCATTTCTCCACCGGTTCCCTCTTCCAGAAGGAAACGTCGCCCTTGCCATCGCAACTCCTCTCCTCAGTCCTCTGTTCTGCAACCTGGTCCTGCTGGAGGGTCCGAGGGGCCCGTCCGGCCTTCATCTGTTGTTCCCGCTGGGGGTTCTGGAGAACCGCACCAGCCTTTGTTTGCCTTCCGAGGGGCCCGTCCAGCAACCTGCCTCCGCTGCAGAATCCGGGTTCCTTCTATATCCATCATTCGTAGATAAGGACTAGCATTATCTAGTATCCACCCTCGACACAATTATTCGAGACCACTCTCTAAGTCGACTCACGGTTCTGACTGCTTCTAAACGGCTTATCATCTCCGATGAAGTTCAGTGGCCTCGCGCTCTGCTCTCGGACGATTTGTGGGGTTATTATTATAGAAGATTATTTTCCCCTAATCAGTCTTTTAATTCATCAACTCCCCCCAAGCTGCTGCTGTCACTTCTGTTCATTCAGAAATCAGCTCAGTTTTTATCGGTACCTTATCTGAACTAATTAATATGCTAAGCACCCCCTCTCCATCTTCTACTCAAAGACAAGCTCACGCAAGCTTTACGAGCCGTCAAGCGTTACCTGAAATCCAGTGTAGAATGGGAATATGTTTCAGTAAACAGGTAAATAAAACTTCTGTCAGTGTCCAAATACATATGGACCTAACTGTATATGTCAAATCATAGCAGTATTCAAAGGGGCCTAAATGTGTATTGAAAGTGTTTTTCCATTCACTTTCTCTAAACTTCGCTAAGTAAAGCAGAGAGGAGTGGAAACAGCCCTGTACTACCATACAGCTCATTCACAAACAGGCTGCACAGAAACATGTACATAGGTTCATGTAAGCTTCTGTTCACACAGATAACCACAATCAGCAGCAGGTTCGCACAAATGATTAAAGAATATAAAGACAAGAGAAGCAAGAAAAACAAGTATTTTGTAGGCCCGGCATCAAAGTAGGCACCAAGGATGAAGTATGAGCCCTCTGTGAAGTTTATCATGATGCAAAGGTCCGTCACAATCAGCTTAATGAACAATACTTACACCAAATATTTTCATATAAAAACACACATGAACTGATGAGAAATGTGTAACTGCATAACAATATTTCACAGAGCAAATGAAAGGAACCTGTCAGAGTTTTTAACTGAAAACCTCCAAAAAGTCAAAAAGCAGTGAGTGCATCAGACCAGCTTCTTTTAAAGCCTTCGGCTCAGCAGACGCCCCCAGCAGCAGAATGACATCATCCTCTGAACCGTCCACTGGCTGCTGACTGCTGTGAAATGTTAACATCAGCTTTCAAACTGGCAACATAACAGGGTGTGCTTCCAATGGCATTTACAATGATCCACAGGGATGGGTGCTGTTTGTGTGTGAAGTTTTCCTATTTTAGTTAGAAGACCCAAATGCCATGCTGCAATACTACACTGCTGTGGTAGCCAGCATTTCAAATGCAGGTTGTGTGGTTTATTACTGTTACTGAAGGATACCCGCTGTAAGTGTCACAGAAATGGCTTATGTATAAAGAAGTTTAATAGATGGTTCCAGCAGTTAAAATGTTCTTGCTTGTACATTTCTGTGGTCAACATTGTAAAGGTGCGTTTTCTTGTACAAGAGACATGCTTATCTTGTCACAAAGAACCAGTTTTTGTTACACCGCTATTATCGCGAGGTTTGGGCGTGATAATATAGGCTGTGAGCCCACGTTTAATAATCACGCTAAGGAGTTCAGCGAGCTATCTGCAAAGCCTGGTTAGTCTACCAGCTGTTCAAGAATGCACAGGACTGTAAAGTTATTGTTCTAGGACCTCCGAAGTGGCAGGTGGCCACGAACCTTTGTGTTTTATGTTTGTAGTTTTCACGTCGTTCAATAAATGCAGCAAAGCGCCCGTCTTGAAGAAGCCGTGCCTGTGTTGTCATTTCGGAGTTATACTCGCCACACCAACACCAACCAGATGTTTAAACCTTAATATAAATGAGTAACAGTAGGTGGACATTAGGTAAGGCTGCACTTTTTGCAGCGATCTCGTATAGAAAACTATTCCGTGCGTATATAAAACAGGTCAGCGGCTCCGAACCGTAGTAAAGGACCTCCGGCTGATACGTCAGGTTCGTGTCGGGCTCGTAGCTGAAAACTAGCTTTACTTTGTTGTCTGGGTCAACTTTGCTAGCAGAGACAGAGAGAGGCGTTGACAGGCTGCTGCAACGGAGCTTATTGTTTCAGAGGAAAACACGAACACGGCGTACAGTCGAGTCTTAACAGCTTACTTACAGCTGGGCTCGTCAGGCTCTCTTCTTGGCTGCAGTGGTTATTATTATATTTACATGCTTCCAGCTCCCGTTTCTGCTCGATGACAGCTCATACACAGACACTCGCTCACAGACACTTAACGGGTATGGCAGTCCATTCTCCCTGCAGCACGGACTACACTGCCCATGAGGCTACATGCTTTCAGGCTATGCCTGTAACACTCCGCTATTACCTTCATATTAAATAACGTTAACTAGTAATGACTTCATCAGCTACTCTTA
>NW_024583113.1:82837-97765 GCF_018398535.1 Haplochromis burtoni | reverse complement strand
ATGTCAGCAGGACAAGCACAGAGATGAGTCCACTGTCAGAGGCCATAAGAAGATCATTTGTAACCTTCACTAAAGCTGTTTCTGTGCTGAGCTCTGAAACCTGACTGAAACTCTTCAAATAAACCTCTGCAGATGATCTGTTAGCTGTTTGACAACTACTCTTTCAAGGATGTTTGATATAAAGGAAGGTTGGAGATTGGCCTATAATTAGCTAAGACTGCTGGGTCTAGAGATGCTTTTTGAGTAAAGGTTTAACTACAGCCAGCTTGAAGGCCTGTGGTACATAGCCGATATTAGAGATAGGTTGATCATATTTAAGATTGAAGCATTAATTAATGGCAGGACTTCTTTGAGCAGTTTTGTAGGAATGGGGTCTAAAAGACACGTTGATGGTTTGGAGGAAGTAATTATTGAAGTTAACTCAGAAAGATCAATTGGAGAAAAAGAGTCTAACTTAACATCAATGGTACTACTTGTAGCTGTCCTCTATGTCTGCAATGTTGCCTTCTAAGTGTTTCTAGTAGTTTGATTCCCTCAGTTCTGACTACCTTCCCTCACTTTTTTATCATATCCGATGTCATTGCTGTGTATCCTGGTGGTGTGGATCAGTGAATTGATGTCTTGTTCACTCTTGGCATACAACAGGGTTCAGGTGATGCAACTTGTGGGCTGTCCTCTTCCTTAGAGACAGGGTAAGGTGTTCCTTCATTTGAGAGGGAATCAGAGTACTTCTCCACATTTAATGAAGCCAGTTGTGGTGGTTGCTAGTAATCTTATACTCATTCCTTCCTGGAATCTGCAAGAATAAACTCTAAATATTTAACTTTTACTATAAAAGTTTTTGGGCCCCAGTTGAACAGTTGGCTGCCCAGAATTTAACAATACTGTTTTTCTATTATTGGGCATGTTCATGAGGGGAGGGCGTGGCGTCAGCAGATTTCTCTCTCCACCTGTCCGTCCCTTTGTCAGGTGTAGAAGAGCAGCTTCCCGTGTGGATCACAGACACCTTCACACTGCTCTGTGAAGCTGCTGTTTGTTGTCCCTCTTACAGGATGACTGCTGCTGTCATTTGACTTGCTCTTGTTGATGAGGAATCTGTGCTGATGACCTGGAGTTGTTTTTCTCACTCACTCTCACTCTCAGTTTGACTGTTTCTCAGTTAAGGGTGTAACAGATTCTGCCTCAGTGAGAGCAGACTGACAGAGCCTCAGACGGTTTCTGCTGTTTATTAAATGAGTTGCTGAGTCCAGCTTCATTGCACAGATGTAAAGTGCTTCTTTTCCTCATGCTGCAAGCTTATGATGTTTAAAGAAACTCATCTGTTTACTGTTGATTGTCTTAATTAATGACTTTTTATGTTGAGAGGTAAAGACAGAAATGCTGTGTGCAGTTTTAATTGCTGATTCCCTGCTTTACAACCCGACAGTTGAAATAGAAAGAACTTTGTATATAAATTACTCATAGGATTAAAAGTAGTTTTTTTTCCTTTGAAATCACAGCAATTAAATAAGTTTTTTCTGCAGATGTTAAAATTATAATTGTGTATTCCACCTCAGCTGGATCTTTTTGTTTGTTTGTTTGATTAGAAAAAGAAAACATTAAAAACTGAGGTTAGGTCCTCATGTGCTTTAAGTTTCTATGCCTGATGGTAAGGTGGCACCTGAGATCATGTCTTCTCTTTGTTGAGCCTTTTTCTTTATCTAAGAGCTTCTTTAAGCGTCTAAAGCAGATCTGAATGAAAATGTCAGAAAACATGAAGAACGGAGGTTAAATGTTGATCTCTTTTATGTCACTGTGGTTCACTTTTGTACAGGATGAGCTCCTCAATGTGAACTCTGTTTAGTCTTTCTGAAGTGACACAAGTACAAGTTCCCATCCTTCACTGTGTGATTCATTGAGTTTTGTTTTCCTTGCTTCCCTTAAGATTGAATTTATGTTTTTCTATGGTTACTCTGTTTAAAGAATAGTTTTGAACTGAATACAGACTCAGTGCAGCTTGTGTTTAAACTCTGACATGATGAAGAGTTGATGATCCTTTAGCAGCTCGTTACAGGATGGAGAATAACTTTGAAATTGTGTTTGTGCTTCAGGGTCTGAACGACTCGCTGACAAACCGTCAGATCTACTTTGCCTTTGCTCTGATGTCGTACCTCTTCACCGTGTCTGTAAACCTGACCCTCATCATCACCATCAGCCTGGATAAAACGCTCCACGAGCCGATCTACATCTTCTTGTGCAGCCTTTGTTTTAATGAGATCTGTGGAGCTTCGAGTTTCTACCCAAAGCTGCTTCATGACCTTCTGACCAACTCTTATGTCATCACGTACACGGCCTGTTTGGGGCAGATGTTTGTCACTTATAGTTATATTTTCTCTGAGTTCACCAGTCTCACTGTCATGGCGTATGACCGCTACATCGCCATCTGCAAACCACTGCAGTACCGGATGCTGATGACAGCTCAGAAGGTAGCCCAGCTTCTGATGCTCACCTGGTGCTTCTCAGTTTTTGAAACGGCTGTGGGCACCGTCCTGACCGCCAGGCTGCCGCTCTGCGGACGCCACATCCCCAAGATATTCTGCACTAACTGGGAGGTGGTCAAACTGTCATGCTCTGACTTGACCCTCAACAATATCTATGCGTTCATGTTGATATTTTCACACCTGTCACAGACTGCACTAATCATGGTGTCGTACGTCCACCTGATACGAGCTGCCATCAGATCTCAAGCCGACCGCAGGAAATTCATGCAGACGTGTCTGCCACACCTCATTACACTGCTGGTCTTCACCACCTCACTGATGTTTGATACCATGTACTCTCGTTACAGCGGCGGCAGTACAATGAAGGCCCTGCAGAATGCATTAGCTGCTCAGTTCCTGGTGGTCCCACCCCTCGTCAATCCCATCATCTATGGCTTGAACCTGCAGCAGATCAGGTCCAGGATGGTCCACAGGTTCACCCACCGGACTGGGACATTCAGGAAAAACTAAGCCATGTTAATGAAATCAAACATGAAGAAAACATAGGAAGATGAAGTTATTTTCTAATCTTCTGTTCAAGTCAACCAAAATATGTGGATAGAATTCAGTTAAAACTAATAAAGTCCAATCCTAAAATGTCACTTTTGGTTCTTAGTACTTTAAGTTAAAGTTTATGTTTCATTGTTTTAGTGTCCTGTGCTCGAAGGGTCAAAGAATTATCACTCTGTTCCTTTCATTTGTTTAAAGGAATCTGTGTAAAGATTGGTTAGATTCTAGTAAATGCTAAAACTCCTTGTTACTTCCCACCTTTAAACCGTTGTACTCACACCGGCTGCAATGAAACTGAATGAAAAAATGTTATGAAATGATAGTCATAATCCACATGAAAAGCACCATCCCAGCCACGTTGGGCACCCTGCAGCACACACACTTTTAGTGTCACTGCTGCCCTTCATACTGCCGTCACTAGAGGGCAGTGACACTTATGTATGAACGCTGCTCATCAACTTCTCTTCAGTATCCAGTACTGTGATACCACACAGACTAACTCTGGATACTGTAGCTCCTATGAAAACCTCAAATCAGAAGTACCTGACTCCGTGGTATAATTCTCAAACACGTAGCCTAAAGCAGACGACTCGTAAGCTGGAGAGTCACAAATTTAGAGGATCATCATTTTGCCTGGAGAAATAGTTTGCTGCTTTATAAGAAAGTCCTCCATAGAGCTTGAACATCTTACTATTCGTCACTGATTGAAGAAAATAAGAACAACCCCAGGTTTCTCTTCAGCTCTGTAGCCAGGCTGACAAACAGTCAGAGCTCTGTTGAGCCAACCATCCCTTTAACGTTAACTAGTAATGACTTCATGAACTTCTTTACAAATAACATTTTTATCATTAGAGAAAAAATGACCAATAATCATCCCACAGATGTAATATTATCTACAGCTACTCTTAGTACCATTGATGTTAAGTTAGACTCTTTTTCTCCAATTGATCTTTCTGAGTTAACTTCAATAATTACTTCCTCCAAACCATCAACGTGTCTTTTAGACCCCATTCCTACAAAACTGCTCAAAGAAGTCCTGCCATTAATTAATGCTTCGATCTTAAATATGATCAACCTATCTATAATAATTGGCTATATATATATAAAGTGGAACCCTGACTTACGAACACCCCATTTAACAAAAAATTCATGTCCAAAAGTCTCCTTCTATTTCAGTCACATAGTTATAAGTGCACTCACTGGAAATATCTGCCGATAAGTTCCACTTTGTTCTTACTGTTTGCTGCGGTGATGACCTCACATGCTTTTATGACGGTCCTGCCGTATCACGAGTCCTGGGAGCACTAGGCATGTTTTTCTCCATGGTCCTGTCCAAATTCCTGGGCTGCTTCCTCCTGAGGCCGCATTTGTAGACCGATTACGTCACAGCGACGCGCCGAAGGCTGTCCAAATTCGTAGACTCCTCCGAATGCAGCCGACAAATGCGTCCTCCTTTTCCCCGAATTTGAAGGATGGGTCGGGTGTGTCCTTCGTGGCCCACCATATCCCAGAATTCATAGCGCGGCCCAGCCAAACTCCAGTTTCCAACGATGGCGGCCGCTACTAAGTTTTAATATTACTCATACTAATCTTTCTGGGTCACAAAATAAACTTTTAACATATTTTCAGGCGAGAATGTAGCTGTGTAAACATCAAATATCTGCTCGGTTTATCAAGATATCGCATATTTGCAAAAGTGCTTCGACGTTTTCGGAGACGTCTGTTACCCACCAGCTTGATAGCTCGCCGGGAGCGCGAGGGTCACTGGAGCCGCCGAGAACGGCACAACTCCCGGCACATCATTTTCAGATCACCGCGGACTTTCACTGCTCGGGTTAAATGTAATATATAATTCACTTAGACAACCTAAAAATGTTATTGTTGGGCTTTTTTCAGTGTTTTATTTGTTCGTGAGTAAATCGGTTTGGCTGAAATTAAAGTTATTAAATTAGATAAAATAAAACTTTATTAATGCCCCGGGTGGGTTCTTCCTTGGTTTTCACACAGCTGAATAAAAGTCAAACAGAAAACTGATTGAACAGAAGTGGGAGACGGTCGAGAGTTTACTCCAGTGTCCTGTTATATTTTAGACAGCAAGGAGCAGACGGCCGAGTTTATTAAACTCCACCCAGACAGCGGTGACGCAAATCAGAAGGCTGGACTGTCCAATTTCCCCAGCCGTTTACTTCCGGCCTACCCGACCTTCTGAGGACCCGGCCCACGTTGACCGCGAAGGCTGGGTCCTCAGGAGGATGCAGCCCATGAATTTGGACACGACCCATGAGTGCGGGGGAATCCGATCGTTCAGTCTGACGTCACTAGCCGTGTCTGGGCCTAAACTCTGCTGCAGGTCCATATATCAAACGATCACTATGGCATTACTGAGAGTTAAAAACTGTCTAAAGTCTTTCATCTTTAATAAAATGATCAGCGTTCTGCTCTACCAGGTGTAACAATTGAGTTTAACATCCAGGCATCCATGAAAACGGAATTTATGACATTTAACGGAGTTAGAAGTTAGCAGGGAGTTAGCTCGCTAGCTTCTATCTAAATACAATATAGCATGTCCTGACTGCGGGGTTTTGGAAACAAATTCAAACGTACAGCTCTGTTATCACTTCCAGCATAAATGAAGACAGAAACTAAACAGCAGTGACGTTTGTAGGGTCACTGAAGTTGGGCTAGCTGCTATATAATGATGTGCTACGTGACCGCTAGCGACACAGCTATGTTAGCATAATATAAACAAGCTAACTTTTTTTCCACTGGATAAAAGTTAACGTGAGTGTTCTCGGTGGTCAGGAACAAATGTAATCGCATGGCAGGATGCTGTAAAAGGACCAAACTTCAGCCAGGAGAACAACGGAGATAATCCATCCACAATACGAGGTTAGTGATTCATGTACTGCTGCATGGGCTGGGCTGTAGTTACATCCTAAGGTTTTAAAAACTGAGCTTAAATAAATGATTAGTGGTAATAAAAGCCGAGGGAGGTCAACAGGGATCACTGACTGTTTTAGGAGCTTTTTGAGATCAAATAGAAGAAAATACAAAACATTAAACATGTTAACAACACAAAAGCCATATTAAACACAGACTACTTTAGGCCCGGAAGTAGGATTCGTCACGTCACCACTGAACAACTGGGTGTGCGTTCCTGCACAAATGTGAGTCAAAATCCCTCCAGTTCTACGAGTCCATTTCTACTTATAGCACGGGTTGTACTTTGACAATAATTACAGGGGGTTTATGCTAGGAGATTTGTCAAGATTGGTAGGGGCATGTGACTTACCACGGTAGCCTTTGTTGCGGGTTGGATCTGTGCACCGCAGTTGGGTTATTTAGCCACTAGAGGGCACTGAAGACCATGTAATTGTGAACTTTTCCTAACTTTGGGGCATTAGGTCTTTTCTGTTGCCTCACATATGCAGGTATTCTTGTTTCCTGCCTGTTCAAATGGGATTGTGGGACTTTCTTGTGTCAGAGCCTTCACCTCTGAGCATTATTTGTGTTACAGTTCATTATATTGGTGTGATGTTGGGAAGTGATGTTTGTTATATTTACATGTGATAATTGTGTAGAGGTGTAAAGTGTAGATACTGTAGGTTCAGTGAATGCTTAAATTGTACTGATTAGAATATACTGGACATTCAAGAGATTCAGTGCATTGTGTTTGTCAGGTCTGGACGCTGATCAGCGGTTTCTATCTTTCTCTCTCACTTCCATTCTCTTTCTGTTGGTGGGACAGATTCATGCCCTCGGCCCACGCCCTCAGAGAAAGGAGACACCTGAGCCTAATCAAGGTTATGAGCATTTAAGCCAGGAGGTGACTGCTGTTCTTCGCTGGATCGTTGTCTGCCACGCGTTAGTGAAAGTCAAGCCACAGCAAGTTCAGTTAAGTGTTTCTTTTTACTTTGTATTTAACCACGTCTCCCTGTCTACAGACTTCCTGGATTCTTCCCCGTGTGATTCTCGAGTGGCGAGTGTTGGAGTGAGATCCTGCTGTGTGTGGATTGTTTGGAGAACGCGTGCCTTCCCCTTGGATTTCCCTGGAGCCCCGTCCCTCACTCTGTTGTACAAAGAACTTCCCTGCACCTTTTTGTATATACACTTGGTGGACTTGTAAATACAACTCTCTCGTGTGAATCTGATCCTGGAGTCCTGCAATTGAGTCCTCTACATACAACCGTAACAATAACGATCCAGCCAGCATGGACTCAGCGGACTCAACCCCAGAAGCAATCTTGGAACGCCACGAATAAACGCCACACCTTCCGTGGACCCGCTAATGCTTCTACCGGCCGCACCACTCACGACCAGTCACTTATCCAGCCTGTCTCAGCCTGAGCGTGAGAGCATGGACAAGTACATCAACGAGTCACATACAGCAGCTCCGCGTTCGAGCTTCTCCAGGGGGCCACCATCTTCATTAAGTTGGACCTGTGCAACGCCCACCATCTGGTAAGAATAAGAGAAAGGGACGAGTGGAAAACAGCCTTTAACACTCACCTCAGCCATTTTGAATATCTTGTTATGCCGTTTGGTCTCACCAATGCTCCAGCTGTTTTTCAGGCCCTTGTGAACGACGTGCTCCAGGACTTCATCAACCTCTTTGTCTACCTGGATGACATCCTCATCTTCTCCCGCTCTGTCACCGAACACCACCGCCATGTCAGGCAAGTTCTTCAACCCCTCTTGAGAACCGTCTCTTTGTAAAAGGGGAGAAGTGTGAGTTCCATGTCACTACTGTTTCCTTCCTGGGCTACGTCATCGAACAAGGTAATCTCAAAGCTGACCCTGTTCAAGCAGTTGTTAACTGGCTGACCCCGTCTAACCGTAAGCAACTCCAAAGTTTTCTGGGATTTGCAAACTTCTACCAACGTTTCATCTGCGACTACAGTAAACTTGCCTTGCCACTGAATCGTCTCATTTTACCCAAGGTTCCTTTCTGCTGGGATGAACCGACTCGACAGGCCTTCACTCACCTGAAAGAACGCTTTGCCTCGGCACCCATCCTCGTCCAACACAACCTCAGCCAACAGTTCATCGTGTAGGTGGACGCCTCAGATGCGGCAGTGGGGCGGTGCTCTCCCAGCAACAAGGCGGTAAGCTTCATCCATGTACTTACTTGTCTCACGCCTCTCCCCCGCAGAGAGAAACTATGACGTGGGAGATCGAGAACTACTGGCCATCAAGCTCGCCCTGGAAGAGTGGCATCACTGGCTGGTGGGCGCTGCCCAGCTATTTGTGACGTGGACTGACCACAAGAACTTGGAGTACATTCGGTCGGCTAAACAACTCAACGCCAGGCAAGCCAGGTGGGCCCTGTTCATTACCAGATTTACCAGGTTCCAGTAATGTCAAGCCCAACGCTCTCTCACGCCAATTCACCGCCTCCGAAGACACAGCTCAGGACTCCCCCATTCTTCCTCCCACGTGTGTTATTGGGGCCCTGACCTGGGAGATCGAGTTGGCGATTAGAGAGGCTCAACAGACTGAACCAGATCTCGGAACGGGCCCTCCAGGGCTACTCTTCATCCCCTCGTCAGTAAGGTCACAAGTGCTACATTGGGCTCATACTGCCAAGTTCACCTGTCACCCTGGGGTTCACCGCACAATCACCTTTCTTCAACGCTTTGCTTGGTGACCATCTCTCGCTAAGGATGTCCGCAAATACACTGCCGCCTGCCCAACCTGCGCTCAGAACAAAAATGTCCATCAACCATTTTTCGGTCTCCTCCAGCCTCCAAGCCGCTCCTGGTTACACATTGCTGTTGATTTCATCACTGGTCTGCCCACCTCGTCTGGTAACTCAGTCATCCTCACCATTATCGATCGCTTCTCTAAAGCTGCCCACTTAGTCGCCCTCCCTAAGCTCCCCACTGCACTAGAGACCGCCTGGCTCCTGACTAACCACGTTTTTCGCCTCCATGGAATCCCCGCGGACATCGTTTCAGACGGGGCCGCAGTTTACGTCACGTGTCTGGAAGGAACTCTACAACGCCATTGGAGCTTAGGTCAGTCTCTCCTCCGGTTTCGCACAGTTAGAGGTTGAGCTCTCCGTTTCGTTGCAGGGTCCCTTCATTCTTCACATATCCATGTCGAGCAGAGTGTAAATCCCGAGGCTGGACAGCCTTTGTACGAGCACACATGCATCACTTTATTAAAGTGCAATTCGAAAAAGGTTCTTGAAGTTGTTTTTAAAAATCAGTTTATTAATGTGGAATTCAAAAATGAATTTACAAATGCAGAATTTATTCTAAAATTCATCATTTAAGCAATGAAGTCTTTATTTCGATGCGCGTGGCTCTTGTGGTCCTCCATGAAAAAAATAGTTCATGCATTTATTACTTCTAAGCTGGACTACTGTAATTCAGTATTATCAGGATGTCCATGTGCTCTTCACTTCTCCTTACCAACCAAATCTCACAAACATGGATCCTGTTTAATCCTTCACGGCTCAAATTCAACAAAGAGCTGGAGAGAGAAGGTAATCAGAGAACTAGGAATATGTTTATTTCATTTTCAGTTCGAGTGAAGCTGCGACAGTAAAACACAGATGAGGCATCACGCTGTCGTCAACCATTTCTTTAACAAAATAAAAGCATCTGCATGGAGCCGAATGCACAACAGCAGAAACAGCAGCTCCTCCTCGCACATAAACATCTTTAATCTCCTTGAGTAAAAAAATAAATTACCTCAGGCCAACGAACAGTCAATGTGACATCAGAACAAACTCAGCTGTTTTATTTCTCACCAATATTTACAATAAATATCAGCAACAGCTGCTTCTACAATCTGTTTAACATAAAACATCAAGAACTGGATAAAAATAAAAAACAGCAGATTTTACTGTAACAACTAAAGATACAACAAATATTTGGCATTTTTACACAAAAATAAATAAAATAATTTAATTGTCCTGCCTGCCGATTTTATTCATTTAAATTTGGTTGAAAAGAACAGATGGCTGAACAACAACAAAATATCCACACAAAAAGAATATTCAGAGCCAACTCCCAGAATGCACTGCTGCTGAATTAAGCGAAATAAAGAGCTCTGCTCACGCGTGTCCTGTTGCGATATTAAGTTTTGATCTTTTGTTTCATTTTGTCTTTTGGTCAGATGTTTTGTTTTAAAGAAAATTAATTTGTTGCTTTGTTGCCAGAACATGAAGAGAATCTGAAAATAAGATTTAAATGTTTCTGATACACAAACACCACGTCAGGTTTGTCATGAGGAGCTCCCATCACAGCCAATCACATGAAAGAATCTGAAGACTCGCTCTCTGAATCTCTTCAGGGTTCATAGTTCACCAACACCAGAGTGAGGCAGCTGCTGCTCTGATTCACACATGACAGGATGTGACGTCATCAACAGTAAGCAGGTACGAGCAGGCGGTGCTACACCAGGCGGCGAATCAGGTTGTTCTTCTCGGGCTCCAGGAACTCATCCACCAGGGCAGCGGTGACCTTCCTGAGCTCCTCCTCCAGGGTGGACACCTCGCTGCAACACAGAGAGGGTGATGATGTCACAGAGGCCCCGCCCACACATGAGGTCACACATGAAGTTTGTTAGAGTGACATTAGGACCTGACGTAATTATTCTTGGACTTTATCCTGTATGCTCTAAATAAATTTGGTGCTTTTTTAACAAACGTCGCAGTTCCATCAAACTTTCTTGTGGTACACGTTTCTCTGAAACGTCGTCTTTTCCTGTTAGCAGCACAGTTATTGAGCTCACAGATCAGAGCCAGTTCAGCACTGCAGGGAAAGAAAGCTCCATCAGTCAGCTGGCAGACCACAATTCAGATCAGTGTTATTTATTCACACCTCTGATGAAGTCTCACATGTATCAGTGCTGATAAATGATCAGAATTATAATATTTCTGACTGTTTGAGGCAAAATTGAATCGAGTCGAATGGATTATAGAAATCAGTGATGATACTCAGCCCTCGTGAGCAGCCCAGGCCCGACAGAAGTGCCAAAGAGTGTCAAAGCACTTTAGGCACAAACACTTTTTCAGTCACGAGTGTTTCTTGTAGAACCGAGCTCCAAATAAAGAACTTTGTGTTGACAAGATTGTTAGTTGATCATTTACAAATCAACAGCAAAAAAAGTACACATGTAAAACTGTGGTGTTCAGCGATGCGGGTGAAACATTTGGGTGCGCCGACCTTTTTTGGCACTGCGCACCAGCAAAAAGTTAGTCTAGAGCCTGCGCTAACATTTCATCTCCATCACAGACAAACAGAAACGAGGAGCCGACCTCTGCCCCGGCACCGCGCAGAACTCTGTGTAGTACTTGATCTTCGGTTCGGTGCCGCTTGTCCTCAGCGTGGCCACGATGCCGTTCTGCAGCGTAAAGGTGATCATGTGACTGCTCCTGGACACAGGAAGAACCTGTACGGGAGAACACACCTGAACACAGCTGAACTGAACAGGAGGAACTCGAGGAAGAACAAAACGGCATCTCACAGATCTGAGGTCTGGCTGACTGCTGTCGTATCCCGTGGTAACGTCTCTGACATGAACGATCTGGACGCCGCCGCACGTCTTCGGGTACGAGCCGCTGCCGTCAAAGTTTCTGATGCGGCTGAAGATCCTCTGGATGGTGGGAGGGTCGTTACAGACGACGTAGGAGGTTTTAGACACGTGATACCCGTACCTACAGACAGGAAGTCACACTGAGGATGACTGTCAAAATAAGAGCAGAGCACATTTTTCTGTCCAATGTAGTTTTAGTAGAAGTTTTGTCGAGATGTTTTTCAAAGGATTACAGTGGTCCCTCGCTATAACGCGGTTCACCTATCATGGGCTCGCTGTTGCAGATTTTTTTTTTGCAATTTTGCTTTCTTTGTTTTGTTTTTTACAGCACATTGTGTTCTGCATCCTGATTGGCTGTACACTTCCTGTTAAATCCAGAATTCAAAATCCTGCTCCTCACATACAAGGTCTTAAATAATCAGGCCCCATCTTATCTTAATGACCCTGTAGTACCATATCACCCGATGCATTGAGTTTTTCCTTTCCAGTCACCTTTCTCACTCACTATGTGTTAACAGACCTCTCTGCACTGAATCATATCTGTTATTAACCTCTGTCTCTCTTCCACAGCATGTCTTTATCCTGTCTTCCTTCTCTCACCCCAACCAATCACAGCAGATGCCGCCCCTCCCTGAGCCTGGTTCTGCCAGAGGTTTCTTCCTGTTAAAAGGGAGTTTTTCCTTCCCACTGTCGCCAAAGTGCTTGCTCATAGGGGGTCATATGATTGTTGGGTTTTTCTCTGTATGTGTTATTGTAGGGTCGACCGTACAGTATAAAGCGCCTTGAGGCGACTGTTGTTGTGATTTGGCGCTGTGTAAATAAAATAGAATTGAATTGATTTGGTGTGTGAGGACCAAACTGTGCATGGGCATTAAGGGACACGCAATAAAGTCCAGCATAGAATCTTTTTCACTTGAAGCGGGTCAGTAAACGTCACACAGCTCGACATTAAATGACAAGTTGTGATCGTGATGTTAGAGCGGTGCCCTGCAGTCTTACGTCTGGTAGATGTTGTGCAGCTGTTGGCTCAGACTTAGGTGCTTGTTGTGAAGGTAAGCGGCCATTTCAGCCACGACCGCCGCCGAGCTCACGCCGTCCTTATCCAGGACTGTGTCCCCACAGAGGAACCCTGAAGAGATGAAGGGACACCTGACAGTTTCCCTTCCAATAATCCTTTAAACACAGAATGAATTCAGTTCTCCAATAACCATCAAAGGACTGTGCAGCAACACAGGTAGCTGCTCTGTGCTGGTGCAGGGCACAGACGATGATCACAGTGGGTGTATTATGCTTGAACTGTGATGAAGTCTACTCCCCACTGCTGTGTAATCAGATACTTTAAATTTAAATCAGACAGGAGAGGGTTTCCAGGAAACACCGCTAACTGTTCAGTTTCTACGCCAAACGTCACAGCGAACTTAGTTACCGATGGACTCCTCGAAGGAGAAGATGACTCTGCTTCCTGTTTGGGACAGCTCGTGGATTCTATTCCCGACCCATTTAAAGCCTGGCAGAGTTTCCTGTTGAACACAGAGTAACCATCATCGTCTGACTTCCACACACTGGTGTGCTCACTAATGCCTGAGCGTCTGACCTCAAAGTGGAACCCCTCGATGCGAGCGAAGGCCTGCAGGATCTTCGAGGACACCGTGGTCGCCAACATGTAAATGCTCCGAGCGTCTGCTGGTTCAGAGTGGTTCTCCTTCCACGTGAAGAACATCCACCAGCCCAGCAGGGCTGCCAGCTCGTTACCTGTGAACACCTTCCAGCCACACCTGAAACACAGGGCGATACAGGTGAACCTGCAGCGCTGCCAAATACTTTCAGCTCTGAAGTGCCTTTGAGCAAACATACCCGTCAGACTTCTCTGCTACAGCCAGCCGGTCAGCATCAGGATCTGTCGCCAGGACGACGCGGGCGTTTTCCCGCTCTGCCAGAAGGAGAGAAAGTTCCTGGAAAACAAGACATCGGATAAGCGAACGACAGGATTCGGTCATTTGTGAGCAAACGAGACGGGAACCCGACCCACCAGCACGGACTCTCCCTCCTCGGGGTTGGGACAGCGCACCGAGGAGAAGTTGGGGTCGGGGTCTTTCTGCTCCGGGACGGCGATCGGTGGAGGGAAGCCAAACACCCGGAAGGCCTGCTGCACGAAGGCGTGGCCGACGCCGTGGAAGGAGGAGTGGACGAACTTCAGCGGGGAGCTGCTGTTCAGGTCCCTGAGACGCATCAGGAAACATGCTCTAACGTTGGTGCTCGGGGTCATTTTAAAGGTCAAAGTTCAACATTTTCTGACGTCCTTATACGTTCACATCCTGGCAGAACATCAGGGGAACGTGTCACTCTTACCGCAGGTTCACTAACGTTTCTTTTTTTTTTTTGCCTGTCCCATTTGGTTCTTTAGCCGTCAGAATTGTTGTCTGAAGACCAACAAGGAGACCCAATGGATTTACTTTGCCAAATGGATCATCGTGGCATTGCCGTATTGGTCCATTTGGTCGATCTTTGTTTTTATTATTTATTATATTTTATTTTCAGATGTTACAGATGGGACAGACATGAGTGAGGGATAGGAAAGGGAGAAAGAAAGAGGAAGGAAAGGAAAAACAGAAGGGGAGAGGGACAGTGAGAAAGGGGGGGAGAAAAAAAAATAAAAATCTCCTAACGTTTCTTTTAACGACACAAACAATCACGCCGTGAAACATAAAAGATCAGGTCAGACCACCTCACTGTGACATCACCACATCCAAGCCAACAACGCCAACGATAGCGTCACTGATTTGTTACTTAAACCTGAGAAAGAAATGATTATTTCCGCTGTAAACGCTCAGCAGTTAGAAATAATGATGATCTGTGTTCATGCAGCAGTGCAAACAGCAGGTGGTCTCATGAAACACGCTGCAGTCCTCCACGAAACACCTGAACTCATCACGCTGAGACCTCAGCCTGCGGTCACAAACATCGTCCTCAATCACTGCTGGCAAACAGCTTCTGACATCAGCAGAACAACACAGGCTGTGGAAATGAGGAAACTATAAATGACTGTTCACACCAGCAGGCATCTACTAATCAGAAGGTTGGAGGTACAATCCCTGCTGCCCAGACGCCCTTAGGCAACACACTAACCCCAGGTTTCTCTGTGATGCTATAAATCAGAGTATGAATGAGTTGGACAGAAATCACTGAGGCATCGAAAACGTGCTGTAGAAGAGCCATCAGCGTCCCTGTGGAGGACACCGAGAGGAGGAACAGGTGGGCTTACCTGTGGAAGCAGAGGGAGGCGAGCTCATCCATGTAGCAGCTGTTGATCTGGGTCAGGGGGTCGGTCCTCAGGGAGCAGCGATCCACCAGC
>NW_024583113.1:65337-80337 GCF_018398535.1 Haplochromis burtoni | reverse complement strand
TCTCCGCCTCAGGTCATCGACACGTCCCGCCCCCACCAGAGACTCCACCTGAGCCCGGGTCCACTGGTTCTGCAGCACAGCATGGAAAACCATCACACCTCTGACCACACCTGCATAGGTAAAACCACACCCTCAACTCACAGCAGCTCTCTCTCACACACACACACACACACACACACACACACACACACACACACACACACACAGTGTTATCACTGAAGCTGATTCAGGGGCAGACGTCTCGTCCCCGTGGGGAGGACATGGATATCTGGGGATGACCTTCAAACTAAACTGCACGGCCGTCATAAACACCTGTGGAAGTCCGGGTGAATACGGTCACATCACCTGGCTCAGGTGAGCCGCCCAAGCGTCTTCAGCGTTCCAGCCCTTCTTCATAAACACACTTGTCCAAAGCCTCCGCCTGCTCGGCCTCACCTCACAGACTGAGCACGTGCGGTGCGCTTACAGACACACAGGAGTAAGGACGTCTCGTGGGCCTCGTTAAGCCCACCGCTGACACCAGGACGGAAACGTTCTCGCGCTGCACTGTCTGCTGTTTTTCACCTTGCTCTTTAATCAGAGCTCTTAGAACAGTCTGACCTCGGCAGCCTGAAAACTCTGGACTCGACTTTTTAAACTACCCGCCCCCCCAACAGGGACGTGAGCGCCCTGTATTCACACACAGCCAAGGTCTCAGTGGAGGGACGGCTGCATGGAAGCCACTGATAAAGAAGGGAAACAGGGAGGTTCAGGCTGTGCTGAAGGATAAAGGTGCTCACACCAAATATTCACTTTGAAGCGTGTTAGAAACGCATCTTTATTTGTAAAGAGCAGGAACTCCGTGAGACGGTTAAACGCTCTAACAAGCTGATGAAGGCCGTACGCCAAATCATTCCTGACCCTCCACTGTGACACGTGGATCACAGATTATGATTATTGTATCTGTGGCCTGCTGGAAATGTGCCGAGAGGACGACGACTGCAGGCCTAATCTCCCGACAGGCACAAACACAGGAAGCCGAACCTTCACAGAGGTTTCATTAAAAACATTAAATGAGATTATCACCTGAGGTCGCACTCTGTGGGTGATAAAATATCACACACATTTAGAAAAGGTGCCCGGTGCATGTTTGCTGTACTCCGTGGTGGGGTGCTCACTTCCTGTCTTCATTAGGACGCACTCTGAGTGACGGAGCCCCTGCAGGCTCACGGGCCTCACGGCTGATGTGCAGCCGATGCTCCGAGAGGCCGAAGGATGGACCTCATTCATGTTTCTCTGCACACAGGATAAAGATAGAGGCCAAACAGCGAGTGGGAATCTTTTCCCGGCTGCTGACATTTAAAGCGCAGTTCAAGGCAGCCGTGACCTTTACAGACCACACAGCTCTGAACACTGGGAGGGCGACACTGGGGAGCGAGGGGGGGGTTCAAACCCAGTCCAGTCTGAAACACTGTCACAGTGGACTTCCTCTGGTCTCCTGCCAAGCAGCGTAGCTCCGGGTTTCTTCTTGAACTTGCCCACAGCTTCAAACAGCAAGTATAAAACGGTGTGGCTGGGAGTAACCTTTGACCTTTCTGAAGCGAGACATTAGCAATAACGAGCGCAGGCAGGTCTCGCTCACAGTCAAACAGTTGTAGTTCTTGCACAAAGTTGCACCACGTCTTTGTTCTGCAACAGGATGAACCAGCGAGGTGCGGTGTTTTAGAGACGTCCTCGCTCTGCCTTCTTCTGGAGACGGGACTCTGCGACACCAGCCTGAGCCAGTGACCCATGGTGACCTATTCCCAGATCCAAATCCTCTGCCAGCATCCAAAACCTAAACTCGTCTGACTGTTCACCACAGGAGATGGAGTTCCTCAGGGATCGATCCCAGGTCCTCTGATTGTATATTTTGCTGCTGACGCATACAAAAGATTGACCCACAACAACGAGTCTAAGATTAGAGAAAGCTGAAACAAACAGCTTCATGTAAAGAACCTACACGGATGGTCGTGGTGTCAGAGCTGAAGCTACAGCGCAGCCTTCACAGACGTCATCACACACCCGGGTTTTTCTCTCTGTGCACATTACAACAATAATTTCCTGCTAGATGTCATAAATGGCTGGCTCTTCCAAAACTGTACAAAAAGGATGGACTTGGCCACCTGGGGTCACCTTCTGGTCCCACCATGCTGGTTTGGGGGCCACGTATGGATGAGGAGGTGGCACGAAGCTTATTTTTCATTTGCATTTAAAGTTAAAATGGTTGTAAAACATGTTGGCTTTAAAATGTGTTTGGATCTGAGCATCATCCAGCAGCTCACGGTGACCTGGTTCCTGAATAAAGACGAGTAAAGGATCAATATTCACCCATGGATGAACGTTTATTGACCGGAAAGGCCTTTCTGACTCAATCTGCTGAGTCACGCTGCCGGTTAATCTTCCGGTAACCCACAAAGGTAATCTCCATCACGCCCCGAGCAGCCGCGGTGCTCCTGCCAGCCGACCTGCAGCTCCGCACTGCGGCCACCACGCATACTCTGACCCGGAGACAGACGCGCCTCCCCTTTAAAAACTGATCATTTTACTTTATTGTTTCGGAAAACAATTCAAGTAGGAAATGCGTCTTACTAGATTTTGGGGGCTAGCTCATTCGGCTCACAGTTTCAACCTAAAGTCTTAAAATGACTGTTATAGTTCAGACCTGCTGCAACACCGGCTTCCCGTCTTCAGGCTGTATGAAGTTTATGTTTAATGGCAAACAGCGCTGCTTCATGGATCAGTTTGTATGCCGATTTCTCCACACAACTACAATGATCTATAAAACATAACTCATAAACATGTTTCTGTGACATGTCCCTGCCCAAAAGTGGTGATATTTTAATCGACGGATTTGTCAGCGAAGTCTGGTGCAGCGCTCCCTGCTTACACCCGGCTTGGCTTTCTGACTAACGGGCACAGACTCACCCTGTCCCAGGCTAACCAGTGCTGCACCGCCTTGTCAAGCTTCGGGTCGCCGGTCCTCTGACACCTGACGTTGGCGTTCAGGTCTCCGTCGAGTCCGTTGTCGTCCTCCATGCTGACAGCTAACGCTCAAAGAGCCACACGGCCATCTGTCTGCCCGCTGTTGGAGGCTATTGGCTCCCCGGCGGCTAGCGCCTCCGACTCGGACTTCTCACACACACCGCCTGCCTGTTATGGCTGGTGCGGCTGAGCTCTCTCCGGAGTCGTGTATAATTTCCCACACCGAGGCCAAACGTTAGCGACAATGACGCCAGATCACCGCTGGAGGCCGACAGAAGCATTTTCTTTCTTACTTAAGTTACACGGAAGTTCACAGAGACCGGCAGAAGCAGGGCTCCTCATTTCCGGCTAGTTAATAAAATGAAAGCTTCACATGAAGCGGCACAAAAGTCTATTTATCTATTTGTCTATTTATCCCCTTTGTATATTTTATTTATATTTGTCTCTGTATTTATATATGTGTGTGTGTGTGTGTGTGTGTGTGTATATATATATAACAATTCTGTAACTGTAACTTCGGTCGTTGCTGTGCTTTTTTTGGAAGTCGAATTTCCCAGAGGAACCCACCCGAGGGATTAATAAAGTTCTATCTTATCTTATCTTATCTGTCATGTTCAGATAAACAGTGTAGCCACATTTATCCATAATGAAATTCTTTGGCTTGTGCTCCTCAGCTTTACATGAGCATACAGAGTGTGCAGTTATATTAAGAAGAAAATAACAGGAATTAACAGGATTAATAATAATAACAATGCAAAGGAGAAAAGGAGAGAAAAAAGTATTAAATATTAGAGAATTTAAGACAAGTTGGTATTTACAGGTTGTGCAATGAGCATTTAAGTGGCATTTGTTGAAGTGACAGTGTGCAGAGTCCTGTGATGGTAGTGAGTGTGGAATGTCAGCAGTCTGATGGCTTTTGGGTGAAAACTGTCTCTGTCTGCTAGTGCGGGTCTGAATGCTCCTGAACTGCCTGCTGGACGGCAGGAGTGTGAAAGGTCTGACTGGGGTGGCTGGGATCAGAGAGGACCCGCTGCGTCTTCCTCATGCAGCGCTGCCTATAAAGATCCTGCATGGCTGGCAGTTCAGTCCTGGTGATGTGCTGTGCAACAGAGTTCCTTTCCAATTTTACCAAATGAGGCACCATACTTTAGAAATTTCAAGTTAAGAGAAGAATGGGGAAACCTGAACAGTACAAAAGTCAATTTGTTAAATGAAATGAAAACTGTATGTGAACGCAAAGTGTTTTGCAAAATGGACGTTTGCTTTTTTTTAATTTCCCATTACACATGTCATTTTCCTGAGGTGGATGTTCATATTAAACATGACAAAAGTTTCTAATAATTTCATTCAACTTAATTCATATAGCACCAAACAGTCACCTCAGAGTCCTTTATAACGTACAGTAAAGACCCTACAATAATACAGACAAACAATCATATGACCCCTATGAGCAGCACTTTGGCAACAGTGGGAAGGAAAAACTCCCTTTTAACAGGAAGAAACCTCCGGCAGAACCAGGCTCAGGGAGGGGCGGGGCCATCTGCTGTGATTGGTTGGGGTGAGAGAAGGAAGACAGGATAAAGACATGCTGTGGAAGAGAGACAGAGGTTAATAACAGATATGATTCAGTGCAGAGAGGTCTGTTAACACATAGTGAGTGAGAAAGGTGACTGGAAAGGAAAAACTCAATGCATCGGGTGATATGGTACTACAGGGTCATTAAGATAAGATGGGGCCTGACTATTTAAGACCTTGTATGTGAGGAGCAGGATTTTGAATTCAATTCTGGATTTAATGATGAGCAGTGAAGCTCTGGCTGCTCTAAACTTTTGTCAGATTTTGTACTTTCACAGACGTAGAAGAGCAGCCAGAGATTAAACCTCGGTGAGGAACAGCCAATCAGAAGAAACGTTTCTTAAAGGGGGATGAGCTAAAACAGCTTGTTTCAGACAGAAGCTGGACCGACGTCCACTGTCAGATTAAGGATTATTCTGAACTGTGAAGCGTGCAAAGCTGACCTCTCCCGTTATAAATACTCACCTCGGCCATCAGTGAGACTCCGTGAGCAGTAACGGCTGCCTGACACCTTACTGGAGACCAGAGGCGGAGCCAGACATTTGAAACACCCGGGGCTTAGCCCTAAAGGGTGGTATGCATGTGGGATTTTTTCTTTTTTTGGGGGGGGGGTTAGAAATGACTGAAAGATTAATAGGCTGTGTTTTGAGTTTTGTTAAAAAAGAATGACTTCATATAGGGAAAAAAATATATCACATGTGCAGGACACCTTAAACTAGTTTTTTAATTAAGCAGCGAGGCAGAACAAAGTCAGGGCTGTATCAAGACACGAGGACTAAACCCCAATCCAACCAGACCCAGAACTGATCCTGAATTAAAACAGGACTACAACAGTCCAAAATCAGGACTACTGAGGACTTAACCAAGACAGAACCAGAATCAGAACTAGATGATAGCAGCACTAAAAATCATCATAGACCTGCACTACACTTATTGTTTAATTCTACCAAAGTACAATATTTAGATTGAGAAAAGTTTATAGAATTATTTAGCCTCGTTGTGCAAACAAGCTGCAGAACTTAATAAATATAGAATTTGAAAAATAGCAAACCTAAAAAGAAACACGAGGTATGAGATACATGAGGACCTGTGATACGCTGATACTTTTGGTAAACGACCATTTGACTAACATGTGTGTCTCACCTGCTCTTGTTCATCTCTGTTCCTCTCTCTCTCTCTGTGCTGACAATCATCAAACATACAGTTGAAACCAGATATTTACAAACTCTTCAGATAAAAACACTTTTTTAATTGTAACATCAAATCAGACTAAATGTTTATTTTTTTAGATAAATATAAAAACATATTTGTTAACTTTAAGAGTAAAGAGAGAAACTGTCTGTGTTTCTTGTAAATGGCACCAAATTGTATTCAAACTGAGCCACACTTATGGAGCTCCACAGTTCTGTTCCTGCTGTTTTGTTGACATCTCCTGATGTTCCCATGTCACAGAAACAGGCTCTGTGTTTTGCCTTACATGCATCCACAGCTGTGCCACCAGTTTACTCACATGGACTCTACGAACCAATCAGAAGCTTCTTCAGCTCAGGATGGAGTCGTCTGGAGTTTTCTTATTAATTAACAACACCCTTCAACTGGTGCGGGAGTATGAAAGGGAATCAAGGAAACTAGTGGATTATAGGAACCATCTCCGTTTCAACCCAAGATGTAGACAAAGCAGAGTTGTTCCTAAGAGCCTGCGCCTTGGATCCACTGTCAGGGGATACAGAGCAGACTTGATTCTACAGAGAGCACAAAATCACCTTTTAAGTGAAAGGATAAGACAGGTCCATTTCACCATAGATGCCCTCCAGATCAAGATCAGCCAGACCCTGCAGGAACTGGAAATCCTTCTACCCTCTCCAATCTTAGAAGAGGTTTACAAGTTTGTGGACAAGGCTCAGCGGGCCCAACACTCTAAGACCTGGATGACATACAAAGCATAATATATAAAATAACATCTACCTGAGTTTTTTCTTTGAAAGAAGCCTCTAATGTCCATTCTTATGTTTCAGTACATAACTGAAACCGATTTAGTCGGGGAGGGTAAGAACTGAAAATATGAAATAAACACACGTAAGCTAAGACTCTCTAAAAAAAATAGCATTTGTTCGGCTTCTCATTTCGCCATTTGTTGATTCACTTGAAGAGCGAGTAACGTAATATTGGTCAAGTGATCAGTTTGATATCAATCTTTCGTGATGCACCGTCATATTTACATTATTTGTACGGTACGAATGCTTTGCTTTGGTACCTGGTCAAACTTAAGCTGGCTCCATTTCTCCAACAGCGCACTCACAGGCAGCAGCTGCCCCGCCCCCTCGCTCAGTCGCTTAGTGCCTGAGCTCGGATCATACCAATATCAGGGGGGATTCACGCACAGTCGTAAATTCCCACAGTGTGCACTATGTGCTTCGAATATTGCTTGCACTTTTTGTTTTATACAGTTGTCAGCCGGGCATCTAACTATGAAAAAATTACACTCCAAAAGACCCCGGGCTTAAGCCCAGTAAGCCACCCCCCCGCTCCGCCCCTGCTGGAGACCACACTTTAACACATCACAGACACTCTGACACCTTTTTTGTGTATTCAAGTGTGAATATGCAAATGAGCTGTGAAGCCATTAAATAAACACAGATGAATGTGAACAGACCTCCTTCATCCAGCATTATAAAAACAGCTGTTAGATCAAAGAAGTCAAAGCGAGCTTTGATCCAGAGCAGCACACCTGGTCCAGCTCAAAGCTTTGTTTCAGCGGGGAGGGGCTCTGCCAGTCACTGGAAGGAAAATTTAATAAATGAAAACTTTTCTGTCCTTTCACTCAGTTTTTTATTGCAGTGTAAAGTGAGGGCACTGTCACCCTGTGAGCCTAATATTGAAAATATCAACACCAAGACCAGAAAAGAGCTCTGAGAAGCTCCGCCCACACGCTCTCCGTCAGTTACAGGTCAGGCACTGATGATGATGATGATACCAAAACTGCTCAGCACGTGCATATCAGAAAGTGTGTGCTCAGTTATCCTTCAGGTTAGTGAGTGCTGAGGTTCCTGCTGATGTCACAGGCGTCGGTGACTCGCCGCCGTCCTGCGCTGCCTCAGTCAACTGACAGTTGAACTGCTGCGTGAAGGCGTGCAGCAGGTGAGGGACGACCTCCTCCACGCTAGCGTGTCTCCGCAGCTCGGCGCTCAGCGACGTCACGCCTTTCCCTTCAATCCCACACGGAACGATGTGGTCGAACCACGACAGGTCGGTGCAGCAGTTCAGCGCCAGACCGTGAGACGTGATGTAGCGGCCACAGTGTATTCCTGAAAACACGACAGCCGTCATTCAGGCAATTCTTACACAGGACGTGCTGGAGAGCAAGCAGCTGCGTTAGAGTCCTGCTGAATGTGGTAGCGATTAAATGAAACACGCACACACTGACATAAACATGTTACCAACCTCACACCTGACCAACAGATATGAAGAGCATGTTTCACCTCTTTACCTCCGTGGGCCAGCGCACTGTCATACCACACCTGAGTCCAGCCAGTAAAACTGTTCCGTCTATGCGAGCGGCCTTTAGGTCACATGACCTCACCCTCACGCTCGCTGACAGCCTTTAACAGGTGAACAGCACCTGCAGAGATTGGTGGTCGGCCACCTGCTGCGACCCCTAACGGCCAGCAGATGGCGCTTTGTAAATAAAATTGAATTGAACTGAAAATTTTTAAACTGAGGATTTTTCACGGTGGTGGTTTCATTCTTGTCTCGATCTTTTTCCCGTCACGTGTAAGGTCCGCTCTCCTAATGACACAATAACTTAACCATAAACCACACTTGTGGCTAAGAGAAAGGACTCAGTGTGTCTGGACATTTGTGTGCCAATGGAAAGAAGGCAGTGTGACTTTGTCCATCGTCACCTAAAGACAAGGAAGTAAGAAAACAGGACAGAATCAGTGCTTTTGAATAGTGGTGCCGGAAATGGATTTCATCAGACTGAAGGACCTGCGACTCGCTTATTTCAGACACGTCACGTCTCTTCTGTTCTTCACATCAGCGTGCGAAGAACAGAAGGAAGACCGGCAGCGTTGGTTTGACACCATTATGACAACAACAGGAAGAGGCCAAGGATCAATCTTCCTACAGAATGTTTATCCACCCTTCTGTAACTGGGGCTTAAAATGAGTTTTTACTGGACTTTATGGTTTCAGCTCTATGACAGTCCTGGTTCTGGCCCAGCTGAGATCAAACTGGACCCTGATCCAAAGCGTCAGTGCTGTGTGACTGTAGGTCTATACCTCGCAGTATAAATAAAGCATCCTGAGGTGACTGCTGCTGATCCCAATAAACCTGGTGAACTCCACCTGTAGCCTGGATTAATCAGCTGCTCGTGTCTGATTATTGGTAATTATTGGTTTTAAAAAGCAGCCACACAGTCAGTGAACACATGGTTGGTGATTCAGGCTCAGAGCGACGCAGTCGTACCGATGGCGCAGATCTTATTGTCTCCGACCCAAACTCCCGTGTGAGGGGACGTCGTAGCTCGGATGGCGAACCTGCTGCAGAGTGCGATGACGGTCTGCTCCAGCTGATCGACGTACCACCGCACGCTCTGAGAGAACAGAAAACATTAAAATAAGTTCGGCTCTGATAAAAACACACCAATCTCACTCCCACGTCAGCTCAGACCTTCTTGAAGCTGCACAGGTTCAAGACTGGGTAGCAGACCAGTTGTCCCGGCCCGTGGAAGGTGATGAGTCCTCCCCGGTTTGCCCGGGCCACATCGGCCCCCAGCAGGCGCAGTTGGTCCAGCAGGGGCTCGGGGTAGGGTTTGTGGCGGATCCCGGTGGTGTAGACCGGCGGGTGCTCACACAGCAGCAGAGCGTGAGCAGGGCCGGACCGGTGCCGGTTCACATAGACCTGCTGCAGTCGCAGAGCCTCCTGATAGGAGACCAGGCCCAGGCGGACCACCTCCACCAGCGGCTGGCCGCCCCGCATCTGGGACTGACACCAGACCAATCCAGACTGTTAGTTGCACAAATGTTTAGTTTTGTTACTTGTAACCTGTTTAAAATGTATCCAGCCTTAAAGGCTGCATGACTAGGGGCGTGGCCACTTTGATTGACAGGTGGATGGTGACACAGGTGTCTGCTGTGACTTATACAGTGGATGGGTTCCGTCAGGAGCAAAGATCCTCCATCTGGTTATCTGAAACCAGCAGCACATTAGCTTTAGTGTCACAGCACATGTACATGCATGCTCATGTTCCCAGGACCTGAACCGAGAGTTCACAAGCTGCCCTAGAATATCGCAGTTTTTAGATTCCCTTAGTTCAGCAGAGATCCTGGGACATTTCTCCGAACATAATCCAAACGACACAAACCTCAGCTACTCACAGACAAATCGGCTGCTTCAATTCACACATTATAAACTCACAAAGCAGAAAACTAAAAATAAAATCGAGGTGGAGCTTCTGCTCGCGGGCACTGTGCGCTCTGACCTCAGTGACACGGTCAAAGCAAACCGCAGTACATCTCTGAATGGGAAGCAAATCCCTCCGCCGTGTCTCTACGTGATTATTTCGTTAGTTTATTAATTTATCAAAATACTTTATCAAAACCATCACCTGTCTAACTTCTGTACGCTCCTCTACCACGACCCGCTCTTCTTCTACAGCTGTGAGACTGATGACGTCTTCCGGTTGTACAGCGCCGTCTTGCCATTAACCGGAACCTAAAGTTTTTCATAATAAAACTGAATTATTATCGACTTATTTTTTAATCTCGCAGTTTTGTCAAATTAATAAATATCATTTCTTGAGTTGAAAAATTAGATTCATATTAAGGCAACAAAATTTAAATTGCCAAAGATCTGCTCTCTTTCATGAGAAAATAAATTCACAACAGGTAAATTACAATATGTTGGCCGTCTTGTTTTTAATTTTATTACTTCTCATCCCTCCGTCTTTATTTTGCCAATGTTTACTTTCTAAGTAGCGATTTCTTTGTCTTGCAATTTATGTTTATTGAAAATAATGCTGTTAAACCACACACTAAAAATCACAAACTCAGCCCCAACAGAAAGAGACATATTTAGCAGCTTTGATTTTCAAAGCACATTTTGCTACATATTTTACATGTTTGTTTTTTTTACAGACTACCATCAAGTTATTTTTTTTTATTTTCTAAATTTGGAAATGCACAATAAAATGCAACGACTTAGTTTTATTTTGAAGTCGACACCTGACGTCAGAGGAGGCTCGCGCCGCTGTGATTCAGCGGCTCCGGTTGGCGGGCTGCACGCGCGTCCACTCCTCTGCGCTCGCGCTGTTTCGGCGGCGGCAGGGCGGGGTTTGTTTTGAGAGCGGACCGGAGAGAGAAGACTCACCAGGGAAGATGGCGACCGCAGGGTCTGCCGAACGGCCTGGGAGACCGGCCAGCGCCACGGCCGCCGGCACGTCCCGGGCCGGGCTCGCAGCTCGGTGCCGGTCCGGGTCCAGCCCACCCGAGTACGAATCCAAGAAGTGCATGGCGTGCGCGGAGACCGGAGGCAGCCCGGCCGGCAGACACCTGGCCTGTCCGCTCTGCCTAGCCTGCAGACACTCCGGCAGCGAGGAGCGGCTCCGCGGGAGGAGCGACCACGAGAGTAGCAGCAGTAGGCCGGGCGGGAGGGACTGCGACAGCCGGAGAGGTCGGTGAGCTTCTCGGGGAATCGCCCGTGCAGATATCGCTGTATCACACCGCTGCAGGGTGTTTGTTTAACGGCAGAAAACAGCGGGAATTTAAATGAAATCAACTTTAATAAAGTTTAACGTGAGCAGCGCGCGGTTTTAAGAATGTTAAAGGTTAGTTTTACGTGAAAAACATTTATGAAGTGTGGTAGCTGCAGGCGTAAAAATCCCCGCTTTTCTTTATGGAGTTTTGTATGGAGCTACAGGCTCAATCACAGGTCAACGTGTGGACACAAATCAATGAGAAAACCATGGAAACAGCCCTCAGAGGACACGTGACTGCTCACAGTGACCTCACCTGATCACAGGTATAGGCAGCAGGGTCACATGTCATGTGGCACTGCTCAGGTCTGCAGATGGGGAATGTGTCCAGACATGTACAGCTGGAGGAGGAGTTGAGTTACTGCAGTACTAGTAGTACTGGAGGTATTACTGCGTGGACTCTGTTAGCAGTGACTGGCTGGAAAAGCCCAAGGGGGTTATTACTAGTACTTAGAGCAGGACACAGCAGGAGAACCAAAAATACTGTAAGTACTCTTTGACTTGCACTGACCACTGTGAACAGCAGTTCTTACATAAGAAAGCTCGGGTGAGACTCAGTGGCTTCATGTGTGTTGGATGGAGTCAGAAGGTGCTGATGGTGATCATGTTTTATGTTTTATTCATTGACCCAATACTGACACCTTTAGCATTTTTCCTTGTATCTGAGCAGCTTTGTGTGATCCACAGTTCACAATAATCCCTGTTTGTCTGATGCTGGGCTTCTGTCGTGTCTCTCTGACATCACAGATAGCCAAGAGTAGAGCAAACTGTGCCCGAGCTGTGAGCTCACAGGTTTACTGCACGTGCACCGAGCTCGTTATTACAAAGTTTTAAGACAGGAAGTGAACAGTAGAATTTTAGTAGTCAAAGTCACCTGTTTAAATTGTATTAAGCCTTTAAATTATTAGGGGCGTGGCTTTTTTGACTGTTTTCTCTTTGGCTGTGTTCCTTTAGAGTTCTTCGTCTCTCCGGTGCTCATCCCGAAGTCTGCCGACGCTCCTTCAGGCCCGAGCGGGAAACACAAGGTGAGTCAGAGAGCTGCAGGTAAACCTGTGATCACCTGTGAGTGGTTAAGCTCGTCACAGCCGACCGAGCCTGCTGAGTGTTTTATTGCTGAGGAAGAAAAGCAGAGCTCTGCAGGTTGCTGATATCAAACTTGAGAACTTTGGCTTTAATTTGAGTTTACATTAAGTTTACATTAAGTTTTCTCTCTAAGCAGTCACCTCTCTCTCAAAGTTTCCACTGTGAGTCTCGATATACCCTCGCAGATGCTGCGTCGTCTCGCGGAGACAGGAGAATCTTTGTGTTTTAGCCTCGAAATAAACTTTAACCCCTCTGTGTTTCAGCTGCTGCTGTGTGACGACAGAGAGGAGGTGAAGAGGAGGAGCTCTCTGAACTGTAAAGACGAGTCAGTCCGTCGTGATGAAGATCCGGTGAGTGATGACAGGCTGAATGTTTTCATCCTGCAGCAGCTATCTTAACTAGCTGTTGTCCCTCCTCAGGGCGTCCTGTCTGACTCCGAGAACGAGGAGCCGATCAGCAGGAGGATCCGAAACATCTCAGCCTTCATCAGGAAAACCAAAAACTCATCCGCTGGGTGAGCACAACCACCCTGTCCTATTCCTTTTACAGACAGTGAACGTACCACAGACTACAGGGGTGTGACCTCTGACCTCTGTGTTTATTCTTTAGGAGTTGTCAGAGGAGCAGGAGCTGCACTGATCCTGTGGAGGATGGAGGAGGAAAGATGAAACTTGTCACCCAGCCGGCAGCCGTGATGGACCGGGTACGTGAGACAGTCATGTCATGTGATCAAGACTCCCGTCTGTGGGAACTTCAGAAGAAATAGTGTTTTATCAGGCTGTGTTAGAGAGTGTAATCAGATTACTGTATGCTTCAGGAGCCATCCAGGTTCAGTCTGCGGGGAGAAGGATCGTTAAGCCCCTCTGCCATTAGAACCTGCTCGGCACGATTAGCCCCAGTTTTCAGGGTTACCTTTAGGTCATAGTACCTGGTCGGGTTCCAAGCGGTCCGAGCAGGTAATAAAATGTGACTTCATCAGACTACATGATTGGCTGGTCAGTAGCGTCACTGGATGAGTCGTGAGAGCTTCTCGTTCAGTAAAATCAAAACCGCCATTTTTGAAACGCTACATCAAAGGAGATGGCTACAAAAACAACGCTGCGTTCCCCGAGTGTGACGAAAAGCCACAGAGTGAGCTGCAGGCATATCTTTGCTTCGACGTGCACCTTTGTCTTAGTGTTCGTGTCACATGCCAATAGACTCGGTGCACCGTGTGCTACTTCCGGTGGGGAAACTCCTGTAGGGCGCCTCGTTTCCAGTGTGATATTCACGTCTTGTTTACGGTCGGGTTTTCCAAAACAAGTCAACCAAATGGATGAATCAAGCGGCGATTTACATTTCTCAAGATGTCGTGGGAATTTACTGAATATATCTGTAGATGATGTTCGTCGACGTGTCGATATTTTCCCCCACGCCTCAAAGCAAAAGAGAGAAAGGATTCAAATGTTTTATTTTGAGTGTTTGTATACAGCGGCCCCTCGTTTATCGCCGGTGTTCTAAAAATAACCAGCAACAGGTGAAATCCGTGAAGTGCCCAGCTTTATTTTTTACAATTATTTGAGATGTTTTAAGCCCCTCACTACACTTTATACACTTTTCTCAGACAGGCAGGAACATTTTCACACTTTTCTCTCTTGTTTAAACTCTCAAAGTTCAAACCTTCATAGAAAAATAAGTCCAGTATTATAGGATGAAACCAAAGATCAAACCGTGTTTTCGGGTCCAGAACATGAGAATAGAGCAGCTGAGAGAGAATCCAACATCAATCAATCATTAATGAATCAATGAATCAGCGATCGATGTAGCGATTCTGTACTGTACAGGAGAGACGGCACGGAGGAGATCAACAATGGTCTGCAGCCGAACGCAATGTGCTGTAAAAAAAAAAATGCAAAATTGCACACAAAAAATCTGCAGGTGAACCGCGTTATAGCGAGTTAGGGAGTTATAGCGAGGGACCGCTGTAATTTTGAAGGCAAGTCACAACATACCCCTGAATACTAACCTATAGAAACCCTTACCAGCAATCATTCATTTATTTTTTTGTGGCTTTTTTTCATAGTTTGTTGACATGCTGTGTAGGTGTGTACTGGTATGAACATAACGGGGAAACATCTGGCTTTGACTGTTGTTCACCTGCAGTTTGAGTGCTGAACATTTGCCTGTTTAAATCATAAGAACTGTCTGTATACAGAGATGTGCTTCTGCTGCAGTGATGCAGTTCTGCTTGTGTTGAGTGACGTAAACAACCAATCGATCTGCACGCTTCAAACGTCAAAACTGATCATCTGATTTTTTTTTTTTATGACACAGCAGTGGTGAGTGTTCCCACCTCTGCTCTTTGTAACTTAACGCCATCTTTCCGTTTTCGTGTTTTGGACATGATTTTGGAGTCCACCTTCGCAGTAGCGATTGACCGCAAAATAAAGCTACCGGAAACGTACAACCCCACTAGGGCTGCCACGATTAGTCGACTATCAACATCGTCGTCGACTGATTTAATAGTCGACGCGTCGTTTGAAGCTTTGTAAGATCCCAAAAGACGCAGGAATAAGTAGCAGGATTTAAGAGTGTAATAACGGACT
>NW_024583113.1:43352-64630 GCF_018398535.1 Haplochromis burtoni | reverse complement strand
CACATGCGCAGTAAGGATCGGAGAGTCCTGATCCGTAACTTTCTTTTTATTTTTCGTTTTTGTCTACATTCTACTGAAATGCTTCATTATTGCAAACATTTTAAGATATACTTGTTATTCTTAACATCTTAACAGATACTCTGACCCATAACTATCGTAAAACGCTACGACCGGAAGTAGAAACGTTTCGCGCATGCGGGGTACCGATCGGGTTTCCGGTACGGATCGGGTAGTGACAAGCTCAGTTTCCAACAATGGTGGCAGCTAGTTAGTTTTAATATTACTCTTATTATTCTTTCTGGGTCACAAAATAAACGTTTAACATATTTTCAGGCGAGAATGTAGCTGTGTAAACCTCAAATATCTGCTCAGTTTATCAGGACACCGCATATTTTCAAAAGCGCTCCGACGTTTTCGGAGACGTCTGTTACCCACTAGCTCGATAGCTAGCCGGGGGCTAGGTCACTAGCGCCGTGAGAACATCGGACTCCCGGCAAATCGTTTTCAAACCCACCGCCGTCTTTCGCTACTCAGGTTAAATATATATGAGTCACTGAGATAACTTAAAAATGTTATTGTTTGGCTTTTGTAGTATTTTATTTGTTCCTGAGTAAATCGGTTTGGCTGAGATTAAAGTTATAGTTTTTACACAGCTGAATAAACGTCAAGCAGACAGCTGATTATCAGAAGTGTGAGATGCTGGAGAATTTACTCCGGTGTCCTGTTATATTTTAGATAGCAAGGAGTTTATTAAATTTTAATGAAATTTGCAGATTGTTTTGGTGAAGTTTAATAAACTATCATCTTGTCTTTATTGTTAGTTAGCACCTTAAACACTTAAAGCTGTAAGCTAATGATAGTTATATAAGAGCAGATGCTGCTGGTGCAATAAGCTGTAGTTTTACGTCCAGTGGATGATGATCTGATTAGTCGACTAATCGCAAAAATAATCGGTGACTAGTCGACTATCAAAATAATCGTTTGTGGCAGCTCTAAACCCCACATCCGGTCTTAAAACAGGAAGTTAGCATTTTCTCGTGCACAGGGTCTATTACGTTGTGAGACGCGCAGACACATTGCCCTGATGACAATGCACTGGGCTGTAATGGAAAACCAGTCGATTCAAACAGGTATTAATGGAAAAGGCTCTATAGCAGGGGTGTCAAACTCCAGGCCTGGAGGGCCGGTGTCCTGCAGGTTTTAGATGTGTCCTTGGTTCATCACAGCTGACTCAAATGGTTAAAGGACCTCCTCAACATGTGTTGAGGTTCATGTGATTCAGGTGTGCTGACCCAGGGTGAGATCTAAACCCTGCAGGACACCGGCCCTCGAGGCCTGGAGTTCCCCACCCCTGGTCTATAGAGTGCTTTGGGGTCCACATCCTGAACTTTCACTGTGAGCTTGCACCATCAGGCAGGCATTAGAGTGACAAACCTCTGCCTCCTTGTCTGCCTGACACATCGTGTGGATACCACCCCACTACAGTTCAAATACCTGGTGAAACATCACAACTCTTAAAGGAGTCGCCTTCTACTCAAACATGCTCACAGGTCCAGCTGTGTAGAGTCCAGTCTCTGCATGGAAACAGCACAGCATCCATCAGAAGGAAGTGTCGGGTTTTACAGAAAAAATCCATACAAGTGTATAAAACGGGGCCTGGTGATGGCGTTTATTCTTATATTTCACCTGTGTGGTTGCTGACTTGTGTTCTTGTGTCCTCCGCCAGGTTGGCATCAGCCACAGCTATGCGGCAGGAATCCTCCTCTCCTCTGAGAACAGCCGCTCTATCTCCGCCCCCATCACCGCTCCCGATCGGAGGCTCACCTGGCGAGCTGTGCTGACATCATCTTCCTCGGCTCTCCTGTGCATGCCTCCTCCCCGCCCGGAGCGCTCCATCAGCCCCGAGAGCAACGACAGCATCTCCGAGGAGCTCAACCACTTCAAGCCCATCGTCTGCTCGCCATGCACGCCACCCAAGCGCCTCCCGGACGGCCGCCTGATGGAGCCCACCATCGTGAAGTCCACGCCCCGGAACCTGACCCGCGGTCTGCAGAAGGCCACCAGCTACGAGGCCAGCCCTGCCGTCCTGCAGAAGTGGAGGCAGATCGAGCTGGACCGCCAGAGCCTCAAGGTGAACTCCAAGGCCACGCTGACGAGCCCCGTCTCCGAGGTAAACCACAACAAGCTCGGCATGGGTGGCGAGGGTGCAAAGACGCGCCAGTCCCCGGCAGGAGACGCAGTGACGTCAGCAAACAAGAGGAGGCTGCTGTTCGACTCTCCAGCCGGTGACACGGACAGCTTCCAGAAGCAGTCGGTGAAGATCCGCGTCCCCGCGATCCGCTACAGCAGCGAGTCGACCTTCAAGGGAGGCTTTGAGCCGCCAGCCGGCACTCCTGAGTCCTGCAGCACGGGGGCGCTGTTCAGTCGGAAACAGTCGTTCTCGCCCTACACCAAGAACTCTGGGGTGCAGTCCTGTAAGTTAGTGCCAAAGGACTCTCAGAGTCCCAGAAAGGAGTCCGACAGTAGCATCCACAACCAGACTACCTCACGGAGGGGCAAGAAGAGGAAGCAGAAGACCAAACACCTGGACTCGAGCCGCGACTTGGATCTGAAGAGGGGCCGGCCCGTCAACCAGGAAGCGCTGGACGAACGGTACATCTGCCAGATTCAGCAGGAGCGGCAGGATCGAGCGCTCGCCCTGAAGCTGCAGAGACAGTTCGACCGCGAGAACCAGAACCGTAGAAGGAGCCCCGACAAGTATTTCCTGCGGTCCTGGATGTCCACTCAGAGCCGCAGGAGGCGTGGCCTGAGGAGGTCCAGACGAATCAACAAGAAGCACTAGACAGACGGGCAGGATCTCATATATGCAAAGACACGAAAGGCGAAGGTTTAATGAACGTATGAATGTTTTCACTCGTCTGACAAACGGGTTTGTAACCTGGAGACGTTTCTTCCAAACACCAGCAGATCACCAAAAACTGAACCTTCAGCTGCAGGACGGCGCGACAGTCATCACCACAGGAAACGTCCTGGAAGTGTTTGAACTCAGAGGCTTAATCTGAGCTTTTTTACAGATCGCATGGCCGAGTCGTTTCTCTGCAGCTGGAACAAAGAAAGCTTTCACAGGTTCAACCATAGTCACGTGGCCCGGGGCAAAGGATGTTTATGTTGAGCTTCCAGTTATAGATCCAGGGTGGATGTGAGGCCCTGAAGGTCACAATGTCTGAGCTGAACATCACCTCGCATCCCGACACCGCTGAAGGCGACGGCGGTGTTTAATCCGTATTTGTGCCTGCGCATCATCTGAACTGTTGCAAAGGTTCAGATGAAGGCAGGCCGCACGCTGCCGGGCCGAACACGACTCTGTCAGTTCAGTCCGGTGCGCTCCACGCGATGATGATGATGATGTTTATTAATATAGTTCATTTAAATCTCACCGACCTCACAGTGATCTCCCAGAGGCCGAGGAAAATCTAAAAGGAGCTTTATGGAAAGAAATGAGATGAGGGACTTTTCCTTTGCTGCTAGCGTGAGTGTCGGCCTGTGACAGAAATCTCTTTGTATTTGTGACCGTTTATGAAGCCCAGTTTGAATCAAATAGTTAAAAGTGATTTTTTTTATTGGCTCCAAAACTCCAGACTGTCAGAACTTTCCAAAAGTCCAAAATCATGATTCGTATGTATTTCGGTAGCTCAGAGCGTGACACGCGTCTCTTCATTCATATCTGAAGTGAACACATATCTGAACACATCACTTCCTACCTGACGGTCCCTCTGGGTGTGCAGGTAACCCTCCACCCCTGAAAGCGTGACATGTACCTGGTATTACCCTCTGAGGTGATACTGAGGAGCACCGACGGTCGCTGTGACGCAGGTTTCTGTTGGCCAGAGGGGGTCAGCAGCACGTCTTTGCCCCGGGCAGGTGGAAGTTACCCCTGGTTTATCCTCGTGAGAACTTTCCACAGGTTAATCAAAGTCCAGCTGACCTGCATGTGTTGGGAATGCAGGAGAAACCAGAACCCGCTCAAATATAAGGAGGTGTTGAGTCAGACTTCTCCCAGCAGCTGAGGATCATGGGACATAAACTTCCTCTAGTATAGCTGCTGGTGTCATCCTGGTCTTCCAGTCGGAGCTGCCGAGGCTCGTGGGGACTGCAGTCTTTAGAACCCGATTGGTCAGGAAGGATTTCTACCTGAATTCGGATCAGGAGACTCACCTGGTCACTCTCAAGGAGCGAGGAGCCGTGTGATTGGACGAGCTTTATGGCCTGTGATGTTAGATGCTGGTGCATTCAGACCAAATGTGAATTTACTGTGGTCACAGAGCTCTGACTGTGGTACTTTTAATAATTATTGATTTATAAAAATCACGCTGGAGTCAGTTAGAACGTCACCTGTGGTCCACAGGAAGCAGGTGAGGCAGGTGGCTGTAGAGCCGACAGCCATTTAGCAGCGAGGTTAGAGCCCCATCTCTATGTAGAGAAACTTCCACGATTGGGCCAAGCTGAACCAATCAGTGAGCGAGTTCAAGCTTTTGGGGACAAAATCCACCCTGACCCTTCACCCCTCACAGTCAGCTGTTTTCTGTCTGCAACGTAAACATATTTAATGCAGAAACTGCCTTCATGCAGCATTTCATACTGTCAGAGTTACAGGAAATGCGTGAGGTGGTTTCCAAATCTGGATCTTTTTAATGTTTTGATCGCTCCGTCAGTGCAGCAGAGGTCCACACGAAGCCTTCAGGCTGAAACCATGTTTAAGCTGTCAGAAACTGCAGCTCGCTGCCACGCCCCTGCAGGAGCCTCAGCCTCAGCCTGAAGCTGAGACTGAAGGTGGGCGTGCACGTGCTTGGTCTGAGCTCACTTTCACACTCTGCTTCAGCGTTCCAAAGGAGCTGCACGGCTTCTGTTTGCAGGTCGTTTGTGTTGGATCGGTGATGCTGTAGCTCCTGCAGGCCGTCCAGATGTCTGGTTCCTCAACACACGTGTTTTTTCTCCATGCTAAGCTCTGTCAGTGGTTAGTCTGAGTGCAGCGCCACGCTGTGTTCAGACTGTGCTCAGATCAGAGGCAGTCTGAACGACGCTGAGCGCTGGTGGGTCGCTGTTAGAAAAGCCGTACTCACACTGAGCCTCAGTAATGTCATGATTCACTCTGGGGGTCGTATGTAGATGTGAGGAAGAAGATGTGAGGGCGGGGACAAACTGAGGACACGCCCACAAACATCCAACGTGTTGGTGTAGTTACTCTGCAGTTCCTCTACCTGAACACCTGCAAAGAAACAATGAGGTTGGGTGGCGTTAGAACCAGACTGCAGCTCACAGGCTGGATGTAAAATAAAGGTGTAGCTCCTTAAACCTGCATTCTCTCTGATGTCCAGCAGGGGGTGGCAACTCAAAAATCTGAGACACTCACATGGTCTCTGTGCTCACTAACACTTTCCTGATTGGTTGATCATCATTTTGGAGATGATGGTGCCGTCAGAGTCACAGGAAGCAGGTTAGGGCGGGGCTACCTGTGATTGACAGATTGCAGTGCTCGCTCCCTGTCATGTCTGCCAGCAGCACAAACCCAGGTCCAGTTCAATGACTGGAGTTACCGGAGGTAAGAGGCCACGCCCCTAATAATTGTATTACTACTTTTAGTTTACAATATAAAGCGACTTGAGACGGCTGTTGTTGTGATTTGGTGCTAAATAAATAAAAGTGAATCAAATTCAAACCATGTGAGCGTAAAATGCAGGTGTCATGAAGGGAAATGATCCACAGAGACCACCAGTGTGTATCAGGCTGCAGACGTGTTCATTTTATCACGGGAGTCTGCTGCCTCTGCTGGACGGTGGAGGAACTGCAGGCTTTGGAGGTTTAGGTGATTGGTTTAGATAATAACATTCCTGCTGTTTCCTCTGTTTTTTTTCTTTTTTTTTTACATTTCTGCATCCTCAATGATTCCTGGCCTTCATCATCATCATCAGCTGTTAAAGTTTAATTTGAAGTCTTGATGGAGCTGAAGGGCTTCTTTTTTTTTTTTAAACCATTAAAGATGTGCACGTTTCTGTTTTGTATTCTTTGGTGGGTGCAGAGAGTTCAGGTGGGGGTAGGTGGACGGGGTCAGGGGTCACGCTGAGTGCCAAATGAGCAGATGACATTGATCCTTTGTAACTGACTAGTTTTGTATGAGCGGCTGCTGGAAGAAAAAGTAAAAGAGTTGAAACGCTGGCTTGTGTCCTGTCTTCTCTTCACTCAGTGATCTGAAGCCCAGGGCTCACCTGAGACGCTCACCTGAGCGTCCCGCAGATTGCCGATGATTGGTAAGAAGAAGCAGGAAGTGCAGCAGGACGTCCTCCATCAACTGCAAACAATATCGCCATCAAAAACTCAGCAGGTTGAAGGTGATGCTACAAACTCAGTTACTCCATGTTTCATTCCCCAAATCAAAATGAAGGATGCTGTAAAGCAGCTGCTGTGAAGTCTGATATTCACAGAGAGTTTAGTGAAATAGAAACCAGCAAAGCCTGTAACATTAGAACATCATTGAAAACAGTGTTTCATTCTGGCTGAGCTCCACAGCGCTGTGGGACAGGAAGTATCAGAGTGAGATGTGGTTTGCAAAAGTTCTTCTTTTGTTTTCAAAATAAAGCCCTCCACTTACTTTTTGGATGTTGCCAACATGTGTTAATGAGCATTTTCAAAGATAAAAGCCCCAAGTTAATTTAAAAAACATCCACCACGGTGCTCAGAAATTGTTTCAGATCTTAACAATGACAGTCACGACAGCACAGTTCAACTCGACCAGCAAACGTGCTCATGCATGTGTAAAAGTTTTCCGGCCGACAATAGGTGATATGCAGGCGCAGACTTTTTGATGGGCGGAGCAATGTAATCATGCACGCACTGATTTGTGCCTTTAGAATTTATACGTTTTGTTTAGAGGGAATGTTTTACCTCCACTTCTCGATTGTTTTGGTATTAAGTAGGGCTGCCACGATTAGTCGACTAGTCACGATTACATCAACTATCAAAATCGTCGACGACTGATTTAATAGTCGACGCGTCGTTTGAAGCTTTGTAAGATCCCAAAAGACGCAGGAATAAGTAGCAGGATTTAAGAGTGTAATAACGGACTGAAACAGAAGATGGCAGCACTGCATGTACAAGGATGCCAGCTGCCGTTAAACCCCGAAGAAGAAGAAGCAGCTGTGTCCCAGAATTCATAGCGCGGCTTCCAACAATGGCGGCAGCTAGTTAGTTTTAATGTTAGTCTTATTATTCTTTCTGGGTCACAAAATAAACGTTTAATATATTTTCAGGCGAGAATGTAGCTGTGTAAACCTCAAATATCTGCTCAGTTTATCAGGACACCGCATATTTTCAAAAGCGCTCCGACGTTTTCGGAGACGTCTGTTACCCACTAGCTCGATAGCTAGCCGGGGGCTAGGTCACTAGCGCCGTGAGAACATCGGACTCCCGGCAAATCGTTTTCAAACCCACCGCCGTCTTTCGCTACTCAGGTTAAATATATATGAGTCACTGAGATAACTTAAAAATGTTATTGTTTGGCTTTTGTAGTATTTTATTTGTTCCTGAGTAAATCGGTTTGGCTGAGATTAAAGTTATAGTTTTTACACAGCTGAATAAACGTCAAGCAGACAGCTGATTATCAGAAGTGTGAGATGCTGGAGAATTTACTCCGGTGTCCTGTTATATTTTAGATAGCAAGGAGTTTATTAAATTTTAATGAAATTTGCAGATTGTTTTGGTGAAGTTTAATAAACTATCATCTTGTCTTTATTGTTAGTTAGCACCTTAAACACTTAAAGCTGTAAGCTAATGATAGTTATATAAGAGCAGATGCTGCTGGTGCAATAAGCTGTAGTTGTACGTCCAATGGATGATGATCTGATTAGTGGACTAATCGCAAAAATAATCGGTGACTAGTCGACTATAATCGTTTGTGGCGGCCCAAGTATTAATGTATCTACTTTATTATTCATTTATTTATTTGAGATTCGCCAAATCACACAAAAGACTTAATTTTGCCTCTGAGTTTTTTTTTTAATCTTCGCTGGAAGAGACATTTTGATTTTTAACTTACTTTGTGCTGAATTTTGTTGAGTGTGTAATATAGATAAAAACCGTTACAGTGGAAAAAAGAAGCCAGTTTCTCTTTGTTTCTTTCCATTGTGGTTTCTATCTAAATAAAAGCTTGTGTTTTTTCTGAACATCGGCTGCTGCCGTTCTTTCTTTCTGTTATGAGTTTGAGTAAATGAATTGCTGCATTTGGACGCAGTTGGAAGACAGTGCCGTTAAAACAGTGCTATTATCTTTCCGTTGACTGCTTCTCTTAGCTTCACTCCACGACAGGAGTGAAGCTAACCATCTGGCTGAGTGGTACAGCAACAACAACCGGTCCCTGAATGTGGAGAAGACTAAGGAGATCAGCATAGACTTCAGGAGAACTCACACCCTGCACACCCCACTAACCATTAATGGTGCTGCTGTGGAGAGGGTAAGCAGCACCAAGTTCCTGGGTGTGCACATCTCAGAAGATCTCTCCTGGTGAGAAAACACAGCATCACTGGTCAGCAAAGCCCAACAGTGACTCTACTTCCTCCACAAACTGAGGGCAGCGAGAGCCTCAACCCCATTATGAGCACCTTCTACAGAGGCACCGTGGAGAGCATCCTCAGCAGCTGCATCACTGTGTGGTATCCTGCACTGGTTCCTGCTGGAAACAGCTACAACGGGTAGTGAGAGCAGCGGAGAGGATCATGGGTACTTCTCTTCCCTCCCTCCAGGACATCTGCTGCATCCGCCTCATCCAGAAAGCTCTCTGCATCACAGAGACTCCACCCATCCGTCCAACAGCTTCTTCAGTTTGCTGCCATCAGACTGAAGAGCCTCGGGCCCAGAACCAGCAGACTGAGAGACAGCTTCATCCATCAGGCTGTCAGGATGCTGAACTCTCACACACACCAACTCCAGACCTGCATCCACCTCTGACCCCCCACACACTGCACACAAACTCTTGGATTGTGTTGGACTCTGTTGTGTGTGTATAACACTGTAATCTGTTTTAGTGTAACACTGAGGGCTGTGGGAGCACTGCAATTTAAAATTCCCGAGTATGTTCTGCACATGTGGTTTTTGACAAAAAATTACTTTGAGATTTTCAAAATGGAGGCCTTCAGTAAGTTATAAGAGATACGATAAGACTTCATTGATTCCACGGCGGGTTTTTGTTTTGCGTTGCCTCTGCTCAGGTAGATACCAGAAGGATAAAGATACAGATAAAACACAAACAAATATAAACTCAGTAAGATAATACACTATATACAGCGGTAGCATACGCGCTTTAAGGTGTCAGATTCTCTAAATAAAGGCCTCCTGGCTGTTCGCTAAAAACTGAACCTCGTTTTTATTCATTTCATTTTTGAGTCGTTTGTATTTTCCACATGAGCGCGCACGCCGCAGCTGTCTCGGCCACGCTTGCAGACGTGGTGACGACATGCGCGTCGAGCGCTATGATTTTGGTGGACAGCCAATCGGCTGCATCCAGGTCACAGAGCCGTGTTTGTAGCGGAAGAGAAGATGGCGGCTGCAGCTGCGGGGAACAGAAAGAGCGGGCTGCTGGAGAAAGTGAGTAAAAGCGTGAACGGATTCTCCTGAGCAGGATGAACCCCTGCGGGGAGGGTCTGTGTCCCGGAGCTGGGAGGTCTATGTCCCCGCTGCAGCTGCTGTGCGGCTCGGTGTGTGTCTGTGTGAGCCGCCGCTAAGGGGCTAAGCTAATGCTAACGAGCTAAAGTGGATACATTCAGAATGAAAACAAAATAAAAACAAAGTTGAGCATGAAGCTGAGAGCCGAGTTTAACCTCTGCGTGGGAAATAAACCGTTATTAGAGGTCAAAGTTCAGCGGTTTGTTCTATTTCCTGCTTCCAGCTGTTAAACAGCTGCACCAAACCGGAAACAGACAGTTCAACTAAACTCACCCGTCTGTTAAACAGGTGATGTAGGAGTGCAGGAGGCGTGCTTCAGAATGAAGCTTTACGTTTCCACACATGAAGCAGGTAAAACATCTGCAGCAGGTGGCGCTGCACGTGGGCACAATAACTCTTGTTCTTTTGCGGAGGGGGGGCGGTTAATTCCTGGAGCACGTTTCTGGGTCACTTCCTGCATTAAAGCAAACATGGCTTTTAAACTGCTGGTGTCAGACACAGTGGGGGGCGTAGAGCAGGAAGTCACCAGCTGACCTGCGATCAGGCGCCCTTCACTGTAAGAGCATGTATCTTGTTTCCGGTCTGATGGTCTGTGTTTGATGGCGCCCTGGTCTTTGTCTTCTTTCAGTTTTTGGACTGCGACGAGCCTCCAAAACCTCTCTGTTGATCTCGTCCCCTCCAGATTTTTAACATGCAAATATTCTTTAAGCCCATTTTTTAGAAACTCATTTTAAGGCTCAGATTTCTTTAGCTTCCATCATACGATGACAGGAAGATGATGTCTCCGCCCTCAACATGAACTCTCGCTGAGAAGAGCTGCAGTCGCCGCCTCCGTGCTTATGTTAGCCTGATCTTCAGATGGAAACTGTCGATTAAACTGCTGTGTTTGTGTTTCAGTGGAGGATCGACGAGAAGCCGGTGAAGATTGATAAATGGGATGGAGCAGCGGTGAAGAACTCCTTGGATGACGCTGCGAAGAAGGTTTAATTTATTATTTTTATCCACATGTTAACAGCAAATATTCAAACATGAGCCGCATGTGTTACTTGTTCTCATTGAAACGTTCCAGCAGTTTACGTCCATGTTTCGGAGACATGAATGACTCTGGTTTAGAGCAAGATGTTTTAAGTAAAAGTAAACAGGAAAGGTTCACTCAGATGAGAGGAGGGTGGAGAACTGCAGCTGTGTGAAGGTGGGAGGAGGGAACTCCTACGTTTGAAGCAACCTGAGCAGTGTTTCTTCAAGGAGCTAATTTCATTGGTCGGATTTTAGCTGATGACGTCAGATTCACACAGGGGGCGTGTCCAAATTCCTGGGCTGCTTCCTCCTGAGGCCGCATTTGTAGACCGATTACGTCACAGCGACGCGCCGAAGGCTGTCCAAATTCGTAGACTCCTCCGAATGCAGCCGACAAATGCGTCCTCCTTTTCCCCGAATTTGAAGGATGTGTCGGGTGTGTCCTTCGTGGCCCACCATATCCCAGAATTCATAGCGCGGCCCAGCCAAACTCCAGTTTCCAACAATGGCGGCCGCTACTAAGTTTTAATATTACTGTTATTAATCTTTCTGGGTCACAAAATAAACTTTTAACATATTTTCAGAGAAAGCAGCTGTGAAAACTTCAAATATCTGCTCGGTTTATGAAGACGCCACATATTTGTAAAAGTGCTTCAACGTTTTCAGAGTCTGTTACCCACCAGTCTGTTACCCACCAGCTCGACAGCTGACCGGGAGCTCGAGGGTCACTGAAGCCGCCGAGAACGGCACAACTCCCGGAGGATCGCTTTCAGATCACCGCGGACTTTTGCTACTCAGGTTAAACGTGATATATGAGTCACTTAGACAACCTAAAGATGTTATTGTTTGTCTTCTTTCAGCGTTTTATTTGTTCCTGAGTGAATCTGTGTGGCTGAGATTAAAGTTAGTTTTCACACAGCTGAATAAACGTCAAACAGAAAACTGATTGAACAGAAGTGTGAGACGGTCGAGAGTTTACTCCGGTGTCCTGTTATATTTTAGACAGCAAGGAGCAGACGGCGAGTTCATTAAACTCCACCCAGACAGCGGTGACACAAAACTGAAGGCTGGACCGTCACATTTCACAGCCTCGCTCTTTGGTCTTCTCGGTCTTCGGAGGACGCAGTCTATGGACACAGCTACAGTCGAAACTTCGTCACTTGTTTAAGCTTTGAATGATGTTTGCAGCATAAAGCCAGCATGCGTGTGAGAGCTTCACTGCCGGCTGGGATTTTTCACTCATCGCGATGAGTCATGAACGCATGTGAAGGAAAGCTGCTGTTCACCTTGTTTGGCTAAACTTCATATCGATATGACCTATCTATGACCTCTGGGCCCTCTGCAGGTGCTGCTGGAGAAGTACGGTTACCTGGAGAACTTCCAGCTGGTCGACGGGCGCCTGCTGATCTGCACTGTGTCCTGTCTGTTTGCCATGCTGGCTCTGGTCTGGGACTATCTGCACCCCTTCCCCGAGTCCAGACCCGTCCTCGCCTGCTGCGTCATCTCATATCCTTCAGCCGGACACATCTCACCTCTGCTTTTAAAAAATAAGATGGTGAACTCACAGTGTGTCATATGTTAAACATGTGAGGGGAAAAATGTTGAAATAAGATTCAAAATTCAGAAACGACAGATGAAAGAGAAAAACGTAAAAATGTTTTTACATATTAAAAACACCGAAAGTCTCATGAATGTCACTGAAACACAAAAACAAACGTTTGTAGAAATGATTCCGTCTAATATGATGATGATGATGAGCGTGTTGGCTTTCCCTAACTCCTCTTCCTCACGTACTTCATCATGATGGGCATCCTCACGCTGTACACCTCCTACAAAGAGAAGAACATCTTCCTGGTGGCCATGCAGAAGGATCCAGCTGGGATGGATCCAGACCACATCTGGCAGCTCTCCTCCTCCCTCAAACGGTCAGTGAGTATGGGAATCAAACCAGCAACCCCCAGCAGTCTGCACATTTCCTCATCTGCGATGGACTCAGAGTGGATCAGTTTGCGTCGGTGTTTTCCAGGTTTGACGACCAGTACACGCTCCGGGTGTCCTTCTCCGACGGGAAGTCCAAGAAGTCGAGAGAGGCGGACTTCACCAAGTCGGTGTCGGCGTTCTTCGACGAACACGGGACGCTGGTGATGGACCAGTTTGAGAAGAGCGTTTCTAAACTGCACGACACGCTCGCCGCCGACAAGAAGACCAAATAAAAGACGGGAAGCAAACGTGGTGTGAGTCTGCCTCCTCTGTTCCTCCTCAGAGTTCACTGGTTTCAGCGCCGGCTCCATCAGGAGCTGCCAGAGGAAACTTATTCATGCATTCATATTAAAAATCTGAAATCTGCAGTCTGTCTGTTTTTACCACCACACTCTGAACAACCCCGGAGGTCAGCACGCTCAGCCGCAAACCGGCGGCCGCTCCTTTATTAGACAGACTCGGCAGCAGGCGGAGTCACAGGTCCGTGTTGCCCACTCATGCTCTGAGAGTGGGAATGATCAGAAACCAGTGAACTTCAGGAGGGACAGAGACCAGAGTCAGAGGCTCAGCTCCACTCTGAAGGGTTTATTTTCCTGTCACAGCTAACTGTCACTCAGAGGTCAAAGGTCAGGTTTAGGTTAGGAACATTTCAGCTATTTAAAAACAACCTGAGACTCAATGCGTCTTCACCGGGTCTCCAAGTATTAAAGGTTTAAGGACCGCTGTGTGACATGGCTGTGGTGGGCGGAGCCTTACGTAAGGGTCACGGAGGTGGGGAATAAGCAGCTAATGATGGCCAACGGTTTAAAAATAAAATGTGATATTTTCAGTGTTTAAAAAAAAGTAAAGTTTTCGTCATTTTTTTCTCTGTGATGTGAGAATCAGTTTGAACTGCAGCAGCAGGTGAACTAACCGGCGCGTCGGCTCACTGGCTGACGTGTTGGTGCCGTACAACAGGAAGTGGACATTGATCAGACCTTTATTTTGAAAGTTTTTTATTCTCAGATGCTTTCTCTGTGTTAAAAAAAACATTAAACTTGGATCTTGTTAGAGAAACATCTGGATGTGTGTCTCACTTTGAGTTCAGCTCTCAGCCCCCACAGGGTCACCTGCACAGGTGAACCTGGTCAGCAACCTCTGGGTGTGGCTTTGGTTTGTGTGGAGGTGTTTGTGGTGCAGCACCGCTGTCCGACCAGCAGGTGGAGAACTCAGGCTGACGTTCGCGTCCACAGGCAGCAGCCGGCGTGCAGCTCCAACACTGTTCACACGGTTTCTCTTAAAGAGTCAGTGATTGGACACGTGGAGGGTCTGAGCACTTCCTGTCTGTGCCTCTGAGCGCCGTCAGGCGTTGATGAGGTTCAGTTTTCCAGCAGCGACGTCTGAACTGACAGCAAAACGATGCTGATTTCAATTTAAAGAAGGTCCTGAGTTTGATTCGCCTGCCTGGCCCGTCCATTCACAGGTATGAATGGTTGTCTGTCTCTCTGTGTTAGCGACCTGTCCAGGGTGTGCCCCGCCTCCTGCAAGTTTTAGCTGGGATAGGCTCCACCCCCACCATGACCCTGTCAAGGATAAGAGGATGGATGGATGCAGTTACATTTTAACCTGACTCAGTCTGCAGCACAGAGATTGAAACTAAAGTTGCTCTTTGAACTGTAAAACATTTCAGAGCTCACGACGTGAAACAATGAAATCAAAGCTTTTAAAGATTTCCTGATAAAAACATGTCAAACTCCAAACCTCATATTTGGCTTCAGTCTGCAGAAACCAAACTGAACAAAGTTACGTCAAATAAAATCGTACGCAACATTCGTGCTGATGATGTAGAGACCGTCTGATACTCACATGTCTTCAAATGGCCTCTGAGACTCCACCCCAAAACCAAGATGGTGGCAGCTAAAATGCTCAGGGTCCAAGAGGCTGAAGCTGCTCAAACACAAAATTTATGTGAAACACAGGAGTTTTTAACCATAATGAGGTCAAACTGGTTCAAATGTAAACTGTTGGAGTCAGCCCGGCACACGGCTGCTGGGTTAGCATTAAGCTAAATAACACAGAAACAACAACAATCAGACAACCGCGTGTAAGCACGACAGGAAGAAGCCCCCAGCAGACTCAGAGGGAGCTCTGCGGTGAGTGTTTGGGATCATCGGTCTAAAGACCTTCATCATAAATGAGCGTGCTTAAATTTGGTCTGTTTTCCCGTTAATCTGACATTATCCAGGTGGCAGTGTCCATCTGTTATTTACAGGCTGTGGGTAGAGCACCTGTGGAAATTTTTTGTTTGTTTGTTTTTAGGTGACAAACACAAATAATAAAAAAAACGCTGGCAGATTATTGTACATGTTTTTAAATTGTTCTCTTTAAGGCAGCACCACTGATGTTATTCACTGCTCACAGAGAGGGGTGTGGCCACCAGACAGGGGTGGGGTTAGTGGTGAGGGGGCAGGGCCATGAGTGCAGGCTGCTGCCTGTCAGTGAGGCACTGATCAGATGTGTGTCAGAGTGTTGCTGTCTCTCGGCCATGGCCTGTCTGATGGCTGCCTGGTCCGTCCACAACCCCACTGTCACCAACTCCATCATCATGGTGAGTATGAGGACTCCAGAGGTATGATGAGGGGTGACCCTCTGTGTCTCCTGCTGGTTTAAGGAAAGGAAACAGCTTTCTAAGCAACGAGACCTGTGTGGGAATCAGCCTGAATGTGACGGTCAGCTGTGTGAGGCTCAGCAAATCTCACATGTTTGGGTTTTAAAGAAGTTAACAGTCCTGCAGCTCCACTGCACCAAGGTCAGCTCCTCAGGGAGGAAGAGGAGAGTCCTGATGATATGAGCAGAGTTCCTCTCATGATGATAATATGATTTTAACTTGAATGATACTGCGGGGTTATCCTCATCGTTTCTGTGTTCACGCACTGAAGGGGCAGTTCTGTAGTGCTGGGGTGTTAGTGCCTCTGTTGGGATTGTTTCTCTAACACAGTGACTGCCAAGACTGGAAACCTACTGCATGAAATGTTGGGCTATAGTGAAAATGGAGTCAGGGTGGACACACGGGTTGATTACAGGATTTTTTAAATGAGGGGCAAATATATGTACTAAACCAAAACTTCGAACATTGCTAAATAATGCTCCGGCTTAAATCGTAAATCTGCAGGGACAAAGACTGTATATAATAGATGGCAGTAAGCACACTGAAATCACTCATTCGTTTCAGGATTCACATTTTAGCGTTTAACCACCACAGCGTTGTTTTTTACCCAGACGTAAACGAGAGGGAGGCGTGCTAATGCTAGCCAGCTTGGTGAGACTGTATGGAGCATGACGCTGATACAGATGATGCTAATTCAGTAACATCACCGACACTGGAGCGCAGCCTTCGTTGACTGTCTGTGAGTACAGTACCCTCACAGCAGCGATATTATTGGTCAGATAGTATCATTAAAAATGCTCCAAAAGGTTCAAGTGAAACTTGCAGCTGCAGCCGCCTGTGTCACCATCCACCTGTCAGTCAAAAGGCCACGCCTCTGACAATGCAAACTTTAAGACTTCCTACAATTTAAACACCCTCGCAGCGTACCGTTGTTATGATGGCTGAGATTATCCACAGAGACCAAACATCATGACTCACTGCTGCCTCTGCTGGAGGAGGTGCAGTTATAATCGAGACCTCCTTGTGGCCCCTCCTAATGTCTGCCCGGGCTGTGATGATGTCACAGCACTGTTTCGGGGTGTGACAATCAAATTCCACGCAGGGGCGGGGCTCCAGTAGCCACGCCCATGACTGGAAGTTTTGAAAGTTTAGTAGCTCTCACAGAGCGGACTCGTGCTGGGAGGTTAGAAGCCTTTCTCCTTTCTTAACACGTGTAAGTACATTTACTTAATACTTGAGTATAAATTTGTGGTACTTGTTCCTCCATTGAGTCTTTTACTAAGACTTTTACACAAACCATGGAGAACTTGTAAAAATGGGATGATGTTAAAATCGTACAGTTTATGGGCTGAAACGATGAGTCACAACAAAGGTTTCTCACTACTTTAAGAACTTTTACAAATCAAATGGAGGAACACATTCATCTGTTGCTGCAGGTGTCTCGATGCTCCAGCAGTACAATTGTCCGGAGGAATAAAATACAGTAATTTAAGTACAGTTTTCAGATTATACTTATGTTGCAGTCAATTTATGAGGTGATCCACAGGTACTTGTACTTCCTTTACTGCTGCACACACAAAGTTTACTCGTAAACATCCTGAAATCTTCTGATTTCCTGAAAAGCTCTTTGTTTAGTCACATGTTTATATGTTTCTGAGCTCAGGATTATCTCTGCTCCTGTCTGTGTGGTCACAAATTATTGGTTATGTGTATGTATTCCTATTCTGCTCGAGTTTTACAAAAAGCATCACTTCCACATAGAAAAATATTCTCAACATGAGTCAGTGATGTAAAGCTGTTCATGCTGCAGTGATGAGTAATGACAGGAAAGTTATTTGGTAGTTTTTTAAGCAGACAAATGGAGACGTCTGAAAAATGTTAGATGAGCCAAAAAAACAAAGATGGAAAAACTCCCAGGCAAGAAATCATTTTTGTTTTTAAATTGTTTTCTCAAACTTTGGCTGACAGGTGACATCAAACACCTGTGACCAATAATATGTCTGCTGTGAGGTTGCCGTAGTAACAAACTGAGCTCCAGGGTTAATGAGGGAAACTGTGGGATTTTGTTATTGATTAGCAGGTATCTGTGTCTGTAGACTGATAACTAGCTCTTAACTTAGTGCTCCTTCCTCTCATCCAAATATGGTCACTTCCTGAAAACAAGAACCAACATGGCGCAAGAGACATCTCAGGCATGCTTCATCACGCGGAGTGAGAAACCTCTGATACTGACCTTTATATTCAGTTTGTGAAGACCCGCAGATAATCCTCAATTGTAATTTAGATCTCAGTACTGAGAGTGAAGAAATCAATGATAAGGGTTACCATGGTGACCATGGCAATAGTTTTGCTGAATCACAGCAGCCGGGTGCTCAGTTTAAATCCTGCACTCAGCCTGTTCTTTAGCTCGGTGACTAAGCTCTGCCCGACAGTTACCTCCTGCTCGAAGGCAGATTAGTGCCTCGTTTGGGTCAGGTCAGTCACACATGGCCGTCCTACAGGAACAACACCGGACTAGCTGACGGCTAATCTGACAACATCCACGTCTGCGTCCAGGCCTGCTGGAAAACATGTAGAGAATCAACAAACCCAGACAACAAACATTCGGCTCTGCAGGATGAGAGCTGACAATCACAACCAGCAGGCTCCTCAGTCAGCTTTTTAAGGAGGGATAGAGGTTCGAAACTCTATTATCGGCGCGCTCTCACTGTACTGCACAAGGAGTTAGAAAAACAGGTTTTCATTTATTTAACCCAAAAAGTTATATCTACAAAACAAAAATGTTGAGCTCATAAAAAAAACTAAACTCAGCCAAAGAAATGTGAAACGACTGCCCAAACAAACATAACTGACCCAAACAGGAAATGACACACAAAGGTATATATAATGGCAGCATGGCAGCACGGTGGTTAGCACTGTTGCCGCACAGCAAGAAGGTCCTGAGTTCAATTCCACCATCAGGCCGGGTCTTTCTGTGTGGAGTTTGCATGTTCTCCCCGTGTTTGCGTGGGTTCCCTCCGGGTACTCCGGCTTCCTCCCACCGTCCAAAGACATGCAGCTTGTGGGGATAGGTTAATTGGATAATCCAAATTGCCACTAGGTGTGAATGTGAGTGTGAATGGTTGTCTGTCCCTGTGTGTTGGCCCTGCGACAGACTGGCGACCTGTCCAGGGTGTACCCCGCCTCTCGCCCTATGACAGCTGGGATAGGCTCCAGCGCCCCCGCGACCCTGAAAAGGATAAGCGGAAGCGAATGGATGGATGGATGGTATATATAATGGCTGATCAGACCACTATGACAAAACAGCAACAACTAAACACAATCACATACCACAAAAACGATGCAGTTCAGTTTGTTAATAAACTAAACAGCAAAGAAGGAAATCAAAAACATTAAACTCAGATATCTAGTTAACTACAAAAACATGTTTAACCTCCTAAGACCCGAACTCTTCCACGGCAGCATTTTTAATTTCTCTTTGATATCTGGGCTGATTGGGACCCAATGAATGTAAAAATTACCAGATTTTTTTACCTGATTTTTATCCATCCATTAGCTTCCGCTTATCCTTTTCAGGGTTGCCGGGGGCGCTGGAGCCTATCCCAGCTGTCTTATTTTTCTAAGAAAAATGAGAGCCACATATGAGGATATTCATTTAAAATTTTGATAGAACAGTATCAGTATAATGCCCTCATAAGTGGATATCAGGCCGTTGTAGAGCAAAATTGAGTATTTTAGTCTAACCCAAAATGCGATGTCCACATATGTGGACGCCAGGTCCTAGGAGGTTAACTAAAGAAAATACACATTCTGCCCCCTTCAACAGGAAGTGGTGGTGTGGTCCAGTCAGCCCATCTATGTATTCAAGTTTTTTAAACACTGGCCAATATCTTTTGTCTGGCAACAAAAGATGCCAGGGATGATGGCAGGTAAGAAACCAGTAAAAGAGACAAAGATTAGTCACAATCAAACCAAAAATCAGAAATGAATTGGTATGAATATATAAGTAAACTAAATGTACGCGCTTGCGAATAGAACAAATGTGTTCAAACCAGTCAATAAACCTATTGCAAACCAAAGTGTGTGATTGTGTTTAGATGAAGGAATGAATTAAAATATGTAAGAGTTGCCCACTTTTAGTGCGGCCATGGTTTTGGCCATCACAAGAGGCTAAGCCTACGCTTGAAGCTACCGAGGTGTTCGTTGGCAGAGGTGACGCAATGCCACTATTATGAATGAAACTTGGTCCAATAACTCCAGCCATACTTATCTTGCCTGTTTAACACATTTATTGCTTTCCATCAGTTGCATTTGTTGTTCAGCAGACTCTTATCAGCGGCCCCAAACCGTTTGCTCCTTCTGACCAACAACACCTGACTCTAATTACATGTGTCTACCATAAAAACATGCCATACTGTTAAAACACAAAAAGTGACCACATAAGGTAACAACAACAAACAATGGCTCCTAGAGCACTTTTTTGACCACCGACCCCTCAAAGGTTCATTGATCTCACCGCTGCACCTACAATCAGGTTACAGTCGCGAGCTAACCATTCATGCAGGAAACCCGCCTGCCCTGATGAGTGAATTCATTCAGCTTCTCTTCACACCAACACACGCTTCAATGGTTTAAACTGTAAACGCTATACACAGTCATATTTTTTTCATTCACCTTCGTGGCTCTCCAGCTGTCAGTGGTCTTCTCTGTCCTGTGCTGTTATCAGTTGCTTTACCATGAGACTTGAAAAAACAAAGATTCAGCGGAGTGAACATTGTTTAGTTCTAGTGTGACTGAGGCTTAGATTAGAGCAAGGACTACAGAAATATGTGAGTGCATCATCCAGGCGAGAGTCTGTGATACTGTGTGTACAGGACCAGCTTTACCAAAATCTGTAAGCTTTTACCAAGTCTCTGTGGTACAGCTTAGGTTCAGCTTTTATTTTAGCAACACACTGAAAAAAACATGTACACGGATGATGGATGGATGATGGATGACGTGGATGGATGATGATGGATGATGGGTGGATGGATGGATGATGTGGATGGATGATGATGGATGATGGATGGATGGATGATGATGTGGGTGGATGGATGGATGGATGATGGATGACGTGGATGGATGATGATAGTGGGATGGATGATGAAGGATGGATGGATGATGATTTTGGGTGGATGATGATTGTTGGATGGATGATGAAGGATAGATGATGGATGGATGGATGATGATTTTGGGTGGATGATGATGGTGGGATGGATGATGAAGGATGGATGGATGATGATGTGGGAGGATGATTATGGTCGGATGGATGGATGATATGAATGGATGATGGATGGATGATGATGATGGATGGATGGATGATGATGTGGGTGGATGATGGATGGATCGATGATGATGTGGATGGATGGATGATGATGATGATGGATGGATGATGGTGGATGGGTGGATGGATGATGATATCAGTGGATGGATGATGGATGATGTGGATGGATGATGATGGTTGGATGGATGATGATGGATGGATGGATGATGATGGATGGATGGATGGATGGATGGATGGTGGATGGATGGATGGTGGATGGATGGATGGTGGATGGGTGGATGGATGATGATATCGGTGGATGGATGATGATGGTTGGATGGATGATGATGGATGGATGGATGGATGATGATGGTTGGATGGATGATGATGGTTGGATGGATGGATGATGATGTGGATGGATGGATGATGATGATGATGATGATTATGATGATGATGATGATGGATGGATGATGATGATGATGATGGATGGATGGATGATGGATGGATGATGATGTGGGTGGATGAAAGATGATGTGGACAGATGATGATGGATGGATGGATGGATGGATGGATGGATGGATGATAATGTGGACGGATGACGGTGGATGATGATGGTTGGAT
>NW_024583113.1:22139-42865 GCF_018398535.1 Haplochromis burtoni | reverse complement strand
GATGATGATGGATGGATGGATGGATGGATGGATGATGATGATGATGATGATGATGATGATGATGATGATGAGGATGGATGGATGGATGGATTGATGGACCTTTTTGCTTACATTCTCAGAGGGTCAGCTATGGTTGTCTTAAGCCGGATTCCTTTTATTCACCTTCAGAATACCAACGGGCCCCCTGACCTTATGTTGGATCCCCGGACAGTTTGTCTTTGTATGGATGAGGTGGTCAACAAGCGGCTGGCGGGCAGCCAGCAGACGCCACTGCTGCAGGGACACCTGAAGAAGGTGGACAACAACCTGATGGAGGCCCAGAGGTTCTCCTCATTACCTCGCAGACCCGCGGTCAACATTGAGTTCAAAGACGTCTCCTTCGTGGTCAGAGAGGGACCCTGGTGGAGGAAGAAAGGTAGAGTCATACACAAAACAAAGATGGCAGAGGTTCAGAAAATAAACACACTGTCACTGTAAATTCAATGCCAGCTAATGCCTGAAGGGTGGAAAATAATCCAGAGCACGATTCAGCCTTGTGTTGTAGCTGGTTTATTCATTACAGGTCCTGAGTCACGCTCCTATAACAGCAAAAAGTATCAGGACAGCAGGAGGAGCTGGTCTGAATGCTTCTATTTTAAAAGGCTTCCACAGAGATGTGGATCAGGCCAACCTAAGACTGACTAAAGACAGTCACAGTGACCATTGACCTTTGAACACCAACATCAGAGCCGCCCTGAACCTCACAGAGGTGCTGAGTCTGCAGAACGCAAGAGAAGATCTGACATCTTTTGACTTTTTATTGTTAATGATGGGCTGTGCGTCAGCAGGCAGCCGTTGGGTGCTCTCGGTTTGGCTGCTGTGTGTTTGTGCGCTCGCTGGATTAGCGGCTGTAATCTGTTAATCTCAGCTGGGTCTTCTGCTGTAAATAGCTGCAGGTCAGATTGGAGGACGCGCCGTCGCTCGCTGCCTGAAAATAAAGACGCAAGAACAAGAAAACAAGCGATGATGTCACCGCTCGTGAACCCGCCCACATCTGAGCTCTGCTCAGGCTTGAGAATGGGTCGGATTGTTATTTTAGGGAATCCCTTCCCATGATGCACAGGGTGTTTCTTCTTCACTCACTATGTGTTAATATTCAATTTTCAATTCAATTCAATTCAATTCAATTCTATTTACACAGCTCCAAATCACAGCAACCGTTGCCTAAATCCACTTTATACTGTAACGTAGACCCTACAATAACACATACAGAGAAAAACCCAACAATCATATGACCAATGTGAGCAAGCACTTTGGCGACAGTGGGAAGGAAAAACTCCCTTTTAACAGGAAGAAACCTCCGACAGAACCAGGCTCAGGGAGGGGCGGGGCCATATGCTGTAATTGGTTGGGGCGAGAGAAGGACGACAAGATGCCAGAGGTTTCTTCCTGTTAAAAGGGAGTTTTTCCTTCCCACTGTCACATAGTACTTGCTCATAGAGGGTCATTTGATTGTTGGGGTTTTCTGTTTTCCTTCTATCATTGTACGGTCTTTACCTCATCTTACCTCTGATTGGTCCTGAGCAAGAAAATGAACATAGTGCTTGTGTAAAGCTGTGCCGGGAACCTCTAGCTGAAACTAGATCTGTTAGAGACTCTGATAGCCTCAGGTTACAGACCATTATTATGGAGCTCAGCCAAACTCTTTGTTCATATTAGAAAAGCTGAGTTTCACTGAGAACATTTCACACCTGCTCAGGTGCACGAAAACAGCGTGCAGGTGTGAGTTTGAAAACATTTACAGGTTTTCTATTGTAATTTTCACACAAAACCTTTGATTGTTTCTTTGATGCTTTTCAGGCCAACAGAATCTGTTAACATGCGATCACATGTTATTAAAAGGCCAGAAAGATAGATCCATGAAGCAGAGTAGCAGATGAAGACGTGAGGGTTGATGTAATGGGGCATGTACGAGGCGCTAACAGGCTAGAATAGTTGTAATAGCTGTCTTTCTGCTCTCGGTCGTGGCCCCCGAGTACCACCCGTTCTCCATCATGGACTTCAGGGAGAAGTCCATGTGTTCTCTGGTTTGAAGGATGTTCAGCTTCAGGTTATTTTCTGAGCACCAGCAGGACAAGTTCTCTACCTCCACCCTGTACGCTGTCTCATCTCCATCAGAGATGAGCCCAACCACAGCAGTGTCATCGGCATACATGACGATTGGCTGGTGGGTTGGTGTACAGTCATGGGTGGTACTGAGTTGAGGACGTTCATCTGGGTGTACAGTGTGCGGAGGGTACTGTTGGTCAGATTAAATCTAATAATCTCATTAAAGCGCGTTCAGCCTCTGTGTGTAACGTGTAACACACTCCTCAGTTTTAATAACGACAACCTCAGAAACCTGGTCTCTGAGACAGGTTTTCAGGTGTCAGCACATTCTTCGTGGTTTCTCAGCCCGGCACACACGTTCTTACATGTGTGCTTCACTGTGTTTCAGTCATGAGTGACTGTTTGCTTTGAGACTGTGAAACTTGTGGATAAGTCTGATGCTGAGCTCACTGTGAGGACAAAACACTAACAGCAGATTACTGAAGATGTTTTCATGATTGCTGCAGGGTTTTTGGACTCACGCTGATGTAAATGTTCTGGTTGGTCACACTATGATCAGGGTAGCTGCTCGGAGTAAGTGAGGGACAGCTGAAGGGTTGGGAGGGTCTCTGATGGACCTGCACATCTGCAGGTCCAGGAGAAACGTGGTCTGTTTCGGGACGATGCACGAGCCTCACCGAGTTCCGTAACTGACCTGAGTACAGACCGTCAGCACTGAAACATCAGCAGTGAGCCTTTAGGATGAGCGGGAGTGTTTGTTTATTGCACAGAAGCCGAGCGGAGCGGCTAAAGTGTGAGAGCAGCTGCTGGTCTGCATGAATGAGAGAAAAACTCCAAACTGATGGGAAACCTGAGCCGAGAGTTCGAGCACAAAGAGCGGCTCTGTGAGCGGCTGGGAAACCTGCACATTGATTGTTTCTGTTCGCCTCAGGTTACAAAACTCTGCTCAAAGCCATCTCTGGGAAATTCACCAGTGGGGACCTGGTGGCTATCATGGGGCCCTCAGGAGCCGGAAAGTCCACGCTCATGAATATCCTGGCCGGGTACAGGTGGGTGCATCCATCAGGGCGGAGATGATGACTGAGTGTGAGGTTGAGGTCATAGCGCTCTCAGCTGCAGATGTTTTAAAAATGTTTTCAGATCATGTTACATCTCAGTCTGAGAGCTTTACCGCATCCTCACATCGGCCTGCTGTACCTCTGTGTGTGTCAGTAAATGCTAGTGAAGAATCTGATTACTGATTGCAGGTCAGTGGATCTGTCCAGAGCGCGCTCAGTGCACGTCTGTCTTTGCGTACAGGGAGACGGGGATGAAGGGCGAGATCCTGATCAACGGGCAGCCCAGAGACCTGCGCTCTTTCCGGAAGGTTTCCTGTTACATCATGCAGGACGACATGCTGCTGCCTCACCTCAGTGTCCAGGAGGCCATGATGGTAGGTGCTGCTGAGCCTCAGCGTTCAGCCTACTGCAGACCGCAGTAATCGCAGACCCTGCTCTCTGTTTCTGCAGGTGTCGGCCAGCCTGAAGCTGCAGAAGGAGGAGGCGCGCAGAGACATGGTGAGCCGATCGCTCCTGGCCTCCCTGATCTCAGACTCTACCCTCAGGCTGAACTCGGATCTCTGCTCCTTCAGGTCCGGGACATCCTGATGGCTCTGGGTCTGCTGGAATGTGCTCAAACCAGGACGTCTCACCTGTCGGGGGGGCAGAGGAAGCGGCTGGCCATCGCTCTGGAGCTTGTCAACAATCCGCCGGTCATGTTCTTCGATGAACCCACGAGGTAAGAAATCAGGTTGACCTCCAGGTCCTCTCCGTGGTTCATCCCAAGCTGGCAGAAGGTCACAGAAGGTCGGATATCAGTCCTGACCACGGTGCTCTGTCCTCAGCCAATGAAAAGCAGCTGAACCATTCCACTCAGTCAGCTCAGTCTTCCTAACCAACTTTAAATCTTTGCACTAAAGCATTTTTTGAATCGCGCAGGCTGAACGCTTTTAGAGCCTTTCAGACTGTGCAGACTCATTTTAAACGTTATGCCTGACACATAGGATCATGCAGGGAGACCTGTGGTTCGACTCCTGGTCCCGCCACTCACCTGTGTGAAATGGTTTCGCTGCCTCAGAGATCAGTCGTGCCAAAGCACAGCTGTTTTATTTTTAATTGACTTATTTCAGACGTTTGATCAGAACAAGCTGTACTTCAAATTCTACATGTGAGTGATGTTTGGTCATGTTTCTGCTTCATGCTGAGCTTCTATGAAGGTGTGTGTGTGTGTGTGTGTGTGTGTGTGTGTGTGTGTGTGTGTGTGCGTGTGTGTCAGTGGCCTGGACAGCTCGTCATGTTTCCAAGTGGTGTCTCTGCTCAAAGCTCTGGCTCGAGGAGGACGGACGGTTATCTGCACCATCCACCAGCCGAGCGCAAAACTGTTCGAGCTCTTCGACAAGGTGACCCTCCTCCACGTTACACTGACTCACTGCACCATCTAGTGGTGTAAACTGGTATCACATGAACGTGTGGCTGGACAATGCACAGAAGTGTTAGCAGCGGTTCTTTTTCTGAAGATCTGAAACAGTTTATAGAAGCAGCTCTAATGTCAGAAGCAATAAATAAATGATTACATTTCCTTCAGTGGGTTAGAGGGTCATCTGCTAATCAGTGTGTGAGGGGGGCAAAGAGCTTTTAAAGGGGATAAAATCAAGTTTGTGTAGAGGAGTAAATGTGGTGTAAAGAAGCTTCGAGTGAGCACTTGTAACAGTTTGTATGATGGGGTGAAATCCGTTTCCTCCTGCTCAGGTTTTAAGGATGAGAGAAGAACAGGAAGTGCTCTACAAAGGTGTTTGGAGCTGAAAACCTTGGTGTGGGTCCACAGAGTGATAAGAAACATGATTCAGTGCGGGTTTCACTTGTGTCTGTCTCTCTGTGCGTGTTTCAGCTGTACGTGCTGAGTCAGGGTCAGTGTATCTACAGGGGACAGGTGTCCAGTCTGGTCCCGTACCTGAGAGACCTCGGGCTGAACTGCCCCACGTACCACAACCCCGCTGACTTCGGTAAGACTCGCCCGGCGAGCTGTTCCCACTCGGCCGCCGCGGCGTCAGACTCACTGATGGGTTCTGTGCGCAGTGATGGAGGTGGCGTCCGGAGAGTACGGGGACCAGATGATCAGGCTGGTGACGGCAGCTCAGGAGAAGAAGTGTGAGAAAGACCACCAGCCCGAGCTCAACGGAGACAGCACCCTCCACCCCTTCCTGTGGCAGCGCACCGAGGAGGTAAAAAAACAGCACGCCCTCTGCTGTGATTGGTTGATGAGAGGCAGGTTTTCGCTTTACCTCCTGTGAATGTTTCATGACGAATGAGTCCTTTGAAAATCAACATGTACCTGTGATGATCTCCCGTCAGGAGAGCTCATCGTCTGAAGGCTGTCACAGCTTCTCTGCTAGCTGCATGACGCAGTTCTCCATCCTGTTCAGGAGGACCTTTCTCAGCATCCTCAGAGACTCGGTGACAAACACCTCCGTACACGTCACCTCAGATTCACACAGATGACACCATTTTTCCATCACTCTGACATAACAATTATCATTACCATTTATACTGGTGTGATAAAGTGTTTGCCTCCTTCCCAATTTTCTATTTTTTGTATTTTTGTTATGTTTTAGATCAAACAAATTTAAATGTTAGACAAAGATAACACAAGTAAACACAAAATGCAGTTACTAAATGAAGGTGTTTATTTTTAGAGGAAAAATATCCAAACCAAGTGATGGCCCCCTAAACTTAAAAACTGGTTTGGGCCACCCTCAGCAGCAACAACTTCAGTTCAATTCAGTTTTATTTATACAGCTCCAAATCACAACAACAGTTGCCTAAATCCGCTTTATACTGTAAGGTCGACCCTACAATAATACATGCAGAGAAAAACAATCATATGACCCCCTATGAGCAGCACTTTGGCAACAGTGGGAAGGAAAAACTCCCTTTTAACAGGAAGAAACCTCCGGCAGAACCAGGCTCAGGGAGGGGCGGGGCCATCTGCTGTGATTGGTTGGGGTGAGAGAAGGAAGACAGGATAAAGACATGCTGTGGAAGAGAGACAGAGATTAATAATAACTAATGATAACACAATGCAGAGAGGTGTAGAAAAATAAAGTGTATAAACAAGAAACACTCAGTGCATCATGGGAATCTCCTATAGGTCAGGCAGCCGAGTCCAGTAACCTCAGTTTGATCTGAATTAAGAAGCAGAAAGTTAGCGGCCATCCAGGTCTTTATGTCTTTAAGACATTCCTGCAGTTTAACTCATTGGTGTGTGTTATCTGGCTTCATGGACAGATAGAGCTGGGTGTCATCTGCATAGCAGTGTAAATGTATGCTATGTCTTCTAATGATGCTGCCTAAGGGAAGCATGTATAATGTAAACAGAATTGGTCCTAGCACTGAACCCTGTGGAACTCCATAATTAACCTCAGTGTGTGAAGAGGACTCTCCATTTACATGCACAAACTGGAGTCTATTAGATAGATATGATACAAACCACTGCATGCAGTACCTGTAATACCTACAGCATGTTCTAATCGCTCTAATAGGATATTATGGTCGACAGTATCGAACGCTGCACTGAGGTCTAGCAGGACAAGCACAGAGATGAGTCCACTGTCAGAGGCCATAAGAAGATCATTTGTAACCTTCACTAAAGCTGTTTCTGTGCTGTGCTGAGCTCTGAAACCTGAGGATAAAACATAACTTCACTGATTGCAGGTAACAACTGCAAACAACTATTTGCGATAACTGGCAATGAGTCTTTTACAGCTGTGGAGGAATTTTGGACCACTCACTCAGTGTCATTCTACAGCATCTCAATCAGATTCAGGTCAGGACTTTGACTAGGCCACTCCAAGTCTTCATTTTTTAAGCAGTTCAGATGTGGCCTGCTGGTGAGTTTGTGATCCTTGTCCTGCTGCAGAACCCAGTGCACTCCAGTCCTGAAGGAGCAAAACAGCCCCAGACCATCACACAACCATATTTTGCTGTTGATACAATCCTTTTTTGAAATCAGAATCAGAATACTTTATTGATCCCTGGGGGAAATTATTTTTTGTTACAGTGCTCCATATACCCATAAACCAACATTAAGACAAGACAGACAATACGCTAACTAAGAATAGTACAATATATACATATATACATACATACATACATAAGTCACTCATAAATAAATAGCTGGAAAAGAAACATGAGGTGTAGTTGTAGCAGTAACCAGTGTGTTAAGTGGATGCGTTGTACAGGGATGGCCACAGGCAGGAATGATTTCCTGTGTCGTTCAGTGGTGCTTTTCGGTAATCTCAGTCTCTCACTGAACGTGCTCCTGTGACTGACCAGCATGTCATGGAGTGGGTGGGAGGTGTTATCCAACATTGTCTTTATCTTGGACAGCATCCGCCTCTCCGACACCACCTTGAGGGAGTCCAGCTCCATCCCCACAACATTGCTGGCCTTACGAATCAGTTTATCGAGTCTGTTGGCATCTGCGACCCTCAGCCTGCTCCCCCAGCATGCAACAGCATAGAGGATCGCACTGGCCACAACAGACTCGTAGAAAATCCTCAGCATTTTCTGGCAGATGTTGAAGGACCTCAGTCGCCTCAAAAAATAGAGACGACTCTGGCCCTTCCTGTAAAGTGCTGTGGTGTTTTTAGCCCAGTCCAGTTTATTGTCAATGTGAACTCCAAGGTATTTATAGTCCTCCACAATGTCAACACTGACCCCCTGGATTGAAACAGGGGTCAAGTGTTTCCTGGTCTTCCTGAAGTCCACGATCAGTTCCTTGGTCTTTGCCACGTTGAGCTGCAGATCTGTGTACTTTACTGCTACACAGGACACACATCCAACTTTCTCATCATTCCACAGAATATTTTTCAAAAGTCTTGAGGATCATCAAATGTTTTCTTGCAAAACTGAGACAAGCCTTTATGTTCCTTTTGCTCAGCCGGGGTTTTTGTCTTGGAAGTTCCTGAGTCGTGAGCACTGACCTTCATTTGTGGATAAAGGCTTCTACTTTGGTTCGCTGGATTCCTACAGCTTTAGAAATGGCTTTTTCCAGACTGAGAGATCTCAACTACTTTGTTTCCTCATTTGTTCCTGAACATCATTGGATTACTCTCAAAGAGTGACCTTTGACCTTTAGATGCAGATGAACAACTGAGTGTTGTCCTGTTGAGGTGGCTGTTTGGTGTCTCCAGTGGGTCGATCGTGGCTCAAGAGTTGGGAGTTCGTCTTGTAACCGGAAGGTTGCCGGTTCGAGCCCCGGCTCGGACAGTCTCGGCCGTTGTGTCCTTGGGCAAGACACTTCACCTACCGCCTACTGGTGTTGGCCAGAGGGGCCGATGGCGCGATATGGCAGCCTCGCCTCTGTCAGTGCGCCCCAGCTGTGGCTACAACCGTAGCTGCCTCCACCAATGTGTGGATGTGAGAGTGAATGAATAGTGGAATTGTCAAGTGCTTTGGGTGCCTAGAAAAGCGCTATATAAATGCAATCCATTATTATTAGAAGTCTGAGCACTCCTCCTGCACTTCACAGCTACACTATATTGTTTAGTTTCTGTCTGGGTCTGAAGGACACTGGGATGTGTTTTTCTGATAATCCTGATACAGGGTGTAAAAATCTGTGACTCTTCACCAGCTGCTCATAGAATTTAAGAAGCTTCTCAGATGAAATGTCTTCAAGAAACTTAAAGAAGTCCAGATGCTTTTCTTTCTAAGCTCCTTAGACGGGTTTACAGATAATTTCTTGCCAATTTTCTTCCTAATCTCCTAAAACTCTGGTCTGAGTCTGGTCATATATAATGACATCATTTTACTGATTACTTTTCAATCACAAAAACATTGTTTTCACTGTAACTTAAACACGTGGTGACGGTTTCCAGCACAGATTTGTGAAATAAAACACTGTCAGTGTGGTAATATTACTGTGCAGTATTGCAGTTTGAAGTAAGGCATTGTCATTGGCAGGTGCTGACTCACCTGAGGATCTCGTCTCACATTGGGATCGGCGTTCTTATTGGTCTGTTGTATCTGGGTATCGGGAACGAAGCCAAGAAGGTCCTGAGTAACTCGGGGTTCCTCTTCTTCTCCATGCTGTTCCTCATGTTCGCCGCTCTGATGCCCACGGTGCTCACCTGTGAGTCCGCCTCAAGCTGCTGTGTCACTTTACCTGCACACAGGTGACGTTTGAGTAAGATCAGGGTGTCATCGGCGTAACAAATACATCAGAGTCGAGCTGGAGAGCAGCTGTTCTCTGTCCTTCATCGGCTTGTGTAACACGAGGTCTGCTGTTACAAAGGTGGACAGAACATTTATCCTACCTGCAATACAACCTGTTTTAGCCCCTCCCCCTTAAAGACAACTTTGTTCTGATTGGCTTCCTCTTGTAAACAGAGGTTCTGAAGTGTTAGCCTCTCTGACATCACAGAGGTTCAAGCATAGAGCTGAGTGTTCAGAGGTGAGCTCAGCAACAGGTGCGTCACTTTTACCTGAACAGCACCAAAGGAACTGACTCAGGAACTCTCTGTCTCATACACAATAAAAGCTTTATTGATGTTCTCAGGGCCAAACCCATCCAGGCTGCAGTGGGAAAATCCTTAAACTGACACCCACAATTGCCACGATTAATGACGGTAAAATTGTGTCTTTAAATTTGAGCTTTTCTGGGATTTTATGAGCTAGCAGTCGCTCTGGGAGCTGCTGTCAGAGAACATCACACTAAGTCTCTGTAATAAGGACGAGTTTCATTCGTCGCAACCTTTGAAAACCTGCTGCCATGTTTTTGTGCTTCAGTTCCTCTGGAGATGGGCGTCTTTCTGAGAGAACACCTCAACTACTGGTACAGCCTGAAAGCGTACTACCTGGCCAAAACCATGGCTGATGTCCCCTTCCAGGTAACAAAGACACAGCTTTATCGATCTCTAAGCTGCACTTAGAGTGGCAGCTCCTGGTTCCAGCTCCTGAATCTCTTTCTTTAATGACACATTTGAAGATGAAAGATGATGAAAGATCTTGTTTTATTGTCATTTTTCTGACGGCACAGTTTATCATTTTGTTAGAAACTTTGGGAGCTCACCCTTTATGGATAGTCAGTTAATACAGTAACTTCACCCCGGCCATATTTCTGGTAACTGCTAATGATATTGATAATGTCAAAAAACCAGCAATGGTCCAGTTCAGGGATGCCTCACCTCAGGCTAGCAGACAGCGAACACCCACAGCTGTCTGTATCACTATCCACTTGTCAGTCTAAGAGGCCACACCCCTAATAATGAAAGTATTAGATTTAAGTAGGGGTGGGTTTAAAAAATAGTTTTTAATTTGAATAATCCCATATCGACTCACGAAATCCTGAATTTGATGTATTTTGCCAGAAATGTCAGAATCTCAGCTACAGCCTCACAAAACCATTTCAACAATAACCAAACATTGAAAACAGCTTGAATAGATTCTGCAAAAGGATGTAAGCCCGACAGCACGCACACGGACATGCTGTACATATCCAAGATAATTGATCAGAATTATAATATTTCTGAGTCAAAATCCAACCTTGTGAATCAGAATTGAATCGTTGTTGAAATCAGTGGCAAGACGCAGCCCTAGATTTAAGAGCTTCAGCTTAACGTTGCACACGGAGACCTGGCAGTATCAACCCGCTGACCTGCAGTGTCGCTGTTGTACAGGTAGTGTTCCCGGTGGTGTACTGCAGTATCGTGTACTGGATGACGGCTCAGCCTCCGGACGCTGGCCGGTTCTTCCTCTTCCTGTCTCTGGGGATTCTGACATCTCTGGTGGCTCAGAGTCTGGGTCTGCTTATCGGAGCTGCCTCCACCTCTCTGCAGGTCCGCTCGCTGTTTCCTCCATCACCTCTTGTCCGCTCACAGGTGTGCTCCTGTGCTGACATCACTTGTGTGTGTTTGCTTCCTGTAGGTGGCCACGTTTGTGGGTCCGGTCACGGCGATCCCGGTTCTGCTGTTCTCCGGGTTCTTCGTCAGCTTCGATACCATCCCCTGGTACCTGCAGTGGATGTCCTACATCTCTTACGTCAGGTGGGGGCGCTGTTAGCTGGCGGGCCTGCGGCTGTATCCACACAGTAGGGGGCGCTGCTGCACTCTCTGAACGTGTTTGTGTGTTTCAGGTACGGGTTTGAGGGCGTCATCCTGTCCATCTACAGCCTGGGTCGTGATGATCTTCACTGCGATGAAGGTGAGGCGTGTCACTTCCAGAAGTCTGAGGCAATCCTCAAGGAGCTGGACATGCTGGACGCCAAACTCTACCTGGACTTCATTGTCCTCACCATCTTCTTTTTCTCTCTGAGACTCATTGCTTATTTTGTCCTCCGGTACAAAATCAGCTCTGAGAGGTAGAGCGGGGCCGGGAGGAAGAGGAGGAGTCGCAGAGCAAGAACCCGGAGGCCGAAGAGCAGCTGTCCAGTTTGTCTCCACTTTGACTCGCTCTTAAACAACACATGAAGAAGAGATGGCGTGTGAGGACACCGCAGGCCTACAGGGGGAGATCTCATGGACTCATGGAGGTCCTGTGGGACCAGGAGCTGGTCTTCTGGATCCTGGAGGTTTCACCATGCCACATCCTGACTGATTTCTACTTTTTAGAATAAAAGCCTCTGCAGTTGCAGGATGATGACATCTCTGCCTCTTTAGTTTATTGCTGAGGTCAAAGGTGAGAGCAGCACAGAGGCCCTGATTTCCTGAGTTCTGTCCTTCATGTTTAAGCATCCTGCCTCTGCAGATCCACTGAAGGCAGTGATGCAGGAATGTTTCAGATTTTGCAAATCCTGGAAAACTGTTGGATGAAGTTTTCGGCAGTGGATTTAAAAGTTTTTTTAATCTTCCATCCACCCGACCGACATTCACACACAAAGACACATGATGTCAAACAAAAATCTTCTAGATCCTGGAAGCTTTTCTTTTGAGGCTAAAACAAAACTCAGTGGGCTGCTGGTGAAAACTAACTGGGATAAAAATGATGAAAAATCAAACTTTTGAGCAGAAAGTGTTTGGGAGTAAATCCACATGATTCAGATATAAAAGTTTTACAATAAATATGAATAAAAATCATTGTCTGGAACCTGTTTAAGCACAAATATTACATCTGTTTACTTTGATAAAATTCACATTAAATAAATTTTAGAAAACTTTCCTGTGAAAAAACAGAAAAACTGATATTTCAATAAAACAATAAAAGAATAATTACCCACACCGTGTTCTGAAAGGTAGGATGAACAAAACAATGAAAATATCAAAAGTATTTGTCATGTTGAGATGCTGTTTATTCCTGATCATTTCACTGGCTGTGACAGAACTAATTAAACTGAATTATGGGAACATTACACTGTCTGTTTTTAATATTCAGGTTAACTGTGTATGTACCTGCGACAGCAGGCAAACAGCTTTGTCTGAAAAACTCAGCAGATGTTTTTCCTCACATAAAGCAACTGAGCAGCTCGCTTAGCTGCACTGTGTCTCTGTGACCAGCAGGTGGAGCTGTTTACTGGGAAATGACGTTCATCCTACTGGACGTCTGCTCTAATCACTGTCTGATTTAACAGCAGAAATTTAAAACACAAAAGTGGAAATGTTCATCTTTGAAACCTGGTTAAATAAAAATCAGATTTAAACTCAGAGAGTGAGAAAAGGAAGATAAAATCAGAGTTTAGATGTGAATCAGAGACGCAGAGCACACAGAGGGATTCAGACACGATTAAACAGGGGCCCTGAGGGTCGGGCTGGTCAGCGTGCACGTCGCACACGTGCTCAAGCTGTTGCTGACGTCGTCCAGTTCGAGGCCGTAGATGAACAGGTCAGCGGCAGCAGGAAGCCCTCCATCCACATGGTCACCCTGATCTCCCAACCTCACACACCAGCTCCGCCTCCTTCCATACGAGCGAGGCGACACCCATGTATCACAAGCCATTTTTGGAATCCGGGGATCAGAATACCAAGACCTCTGCCCCTGACTGCCACCCAATCCACCAAGCACTCAACCTCTAGTGCCTCCTGCGTCCTCCCCACCACCCACAAGAGGACAACACCACAAACGTTGTAATGAGATGTTCTTAATTTGCCAGCTGATAAGTGCTGGCAAACCTAGGCTCAGCTCGTTTGTCCACAACAGCAGCTGCATTTTGAGAGAAGACACACATGTACATCATCTTTCTGCTGATTTAACAGCAGAAATTTAAACACACTTAAAGCAGAGTTTATAAGACCTGAGCGGTCATTCTGTACTCAGACACATCCTAACCATGACCACAATCAGGGAGGGGCATCCATCAGCCATAATCACAGTCAGGGAGGGGCATCTGTCCACCATGACCAGGATGAGGGAGGGGCATTACAAGTAATGAGTAAAATAAGGGATTACTATTACAAAAATTAATCAAATTAAAGTTACTTTCCAGTAAGCACGCTGCGTTACTGCGTTATTAAACCATGATTTTATGTGTGAGAGTGTCTCATGACAATGACATGAGTGCGCGTGACTTTAGTGGTAACAGATGGGTGTACCTCAACAATGGATAATATGGAGAGAGTACAACTGTGCAGCATTTAAAGCTTGGAAGTAGTCACATTACTTTGAGTTTGATTCTGTAAAAAGTGAGACAAACATAAGCGTCTGCTCTACACTCTGCATGGGAAGAAAACTTCTAATCTGAGTGAGCAGCGAGCACGCTGCCACGGGAATGCGACATTCACAGAGAAACACTGGTCAGAGTGATGCCTGGGTGGTAGCGTTGTTTACCTCATTGTATTTGTGGAGTACTGCTCTCACTGGATAGAGGGATGAGGTTCTGACCCAGCTCTCAGAACAAACACAGTAGTGGGACCAACATCTTCTCGACTTTTGTGTTGTGCTGAATTCTTCCTTGTAGGAGCCCACAGGTGGGCCACCAGCAAAACCAAGTCCGGGCCTCTGCGATCAGTCTTAGTCTAAGTTGCTCTGTTCAGGTTCCAGTCTCCCCTGGAGGTGTGGGTTTAAATCCCACTTCTGACAGGAAGTGTTTTGTAGCACAGAGGGATTGTGGGAACTTGTCTCTCAGGTCTGGGCTCAGTAAATGCTGGACGTGGACAGGAAAAGGCCAGCTGCAGCGTTGTGTGCTCCACCAGTGATAAACAGTTTGTCCCTCCAGCTGAAAGCACCACCACAAACACCAGCTCCTCCCCTATAATGCCCCCCTTACATCACATAAACCTGCCTGTTGTGTATATTTATGTGTTGTGTGTCCATGTTGAAAGCTCATAACGATCACACAGTTTCATTGTGTAACTGTAAAATACGATGTAAGAGACGATAGATGCAAACATCTTTGGCTTTGCTCTGAGTGCAGGATAAAGTCTCGCTCTGGATTCACAGTGTTCTGGGATCCCTGGAAAGGATGTGGCTTTGCTTTTGGTGTACTTTTTATCTTTCAGGTGTCAAGCCTCCACCTATTGGCCAGTTCAAAGTTGATTGGCATGTGTCTATTGGCTGGTCTGGGCACAGTTGGCCAATCACTCTCCGAGGATCACTACAAATGAGCAGCTCCCTGGCCAGCTTTATGACAAACACATGAACAGGCTTCTTTGTATTGTGTGTGGTGGGAGGCTGGATGGGTAAGCTGGGGTACCCTGTGCACTGGTTGCAGGTTTTAAACTGTTCGTCACACTAGGTTATGCGGCTGATGCCACTCCTGTATGTTTTCACTGTCCTTTTGTAGTAGCTAGGTAAGCCTTTTGTTTTGCATTTTTTGTTTCAGTTAGGCCCTGGAAGCTTTCGACCTCTGTTTGTTTTATTAATTTCTTTGATTTGGATCAACCGCCCAGTCCTCCTCCCCCACCTCTTTTCTTTTGTTAAGTTTGACTATCAAGGCAAGCAACCAATAAATCCTGTCTGATTCTTAACTGTTCGGTGGTCTTCCTCCTTCATTGATTGTGGTTGTCCAGTGTTGCTGTCTCCTTCCTACCTTTGCCTCCACCATGGTGGGGGGGACGTAACACCCCCTCTGTTCCTCTCTCTCTCTTTGCGTCAAACATACAGTTGAAACCAGATATTTACAAACTCTTCAGATAAAAACACTTTTTTAATTGTAACATCAAATCAGACTAAATGTTTATATTTTAGATAAATATAAAAACATATTTTTTAACTTTAAGCGTAAAGAGAGAAACTGTCTGTGTTTCTTGTAAATGGCACCAAATTGTATTCAAACTGAGCCACACTTATGGAGCTCCACAGTTCTCTTCCTGGTGTTTTGTTGACATCTCCTGATGTTCCCATGTCACAGAAACAGGCTCTGTGTTTTGCCTTATATGCATCCACAGCTGTGCCACCAGTTTACTCACATGGACTCTACGAACCAATCAGAAGCTTCTTCAGCTCAGAATGGAATCGTCTGGTTTTCTTATTATTTAACAATAAACTTAGTGTTCATGTACTCCTACATTTGATGAAAGTGATAAAAATAGAAGCTCTGTCTCTCTTTATTCTGACATTTAACTAATTCAAAATATATTTCAATATTTATCTAAAACAAAAGTTTACTCTAAATTGATGTTGTACAGTAAAAAAATGTTCTTGTGTTTTCCATAAAGTGTAAATATCTGGTTTCAACTGTGAATATACGGCTGTGTATTGAAATTCCTCTTGTTTTGCATAGAAATATACTGAACAACATACAAAGCTTAATATATAAAATAACATCTGAGTTTTTTCTGTGAAAGAAGCTCCTCATGTCCATTGTTGTGTTCATCAATGGACATGAGGTTTTCATCATTCCTGACGTTTCTGAACAGGCAGAAACTGAGATTCTGGTTCATCCGATTCTCAGGAGCAGCAGCAGCAGCAGGGAGGGTTTCCTGGTTTGATGGCCGAAGCTTTGGTCCATGTTTCAGGATGTCAGTGGGCTCGAGTTCTGTGTGCAGAGTTGGGACCACATCTGAGGAGGCAGAAGGATGATTTCAGACAGTCAACCGACCCGGAGCAGTAGCCAGCTGTGAGTCTGAGGGAAACAGGAGTATTTCAATGTTTCCATCTCACTAAATATTCAGTACATGTGCATGTTAACAGACTTGTACCAAATGCAGCGTTCTGATTGGTCAGATCTTTTTATTCGCATGTAAAAATGCAGAAATATTGAGCTGGTTTTGAAAACAAATGTCACAAATTCGTCCAAGGACGCCGTCAATGTGAACGTTTTAAAGTGGACTACAGTGGTTTAAAAAGTAAGTTTTCGAACCCCCAGACAGCCTGAAAGTGGTCTTCACACTCAGATTGTTCACACGATGAAACGTGGTCCATTCATGCTCTGATCAGCTTTAATGGAACTGAAAACTCAGGGTTAGTCAAAGATGCAGGAGGCCTTCAAACTATCTTTGGTTGAACTTTTAACTTCATTTAATCAGGTGAGAACCATCGTGTGTGTGGCTTAAATCCTACAGTTGTGTATTAAAGTATTTTGGTTCCTGGAGGAGTGAAAATCCGAATCCATTTTCTATCAGAGGGACTGATCCAGAAAAGCTAGTTTAACTTCAGTCCGATTTCCCTCGAGACTAACTGGAAAACTCTGAACCTGTATAATTGTCTTTAGATGTGAGGGTGCGTGACTTCAGCAGGCGTTAGACGAATGTGAAGTCTTAGTTTAATACATTTATTACTGATGGTGTTTAAAAAGTTCTAATTCAAACTGGTTTCACTGAAAATCAGGAACCTGAGAAGTTTGTGATTAATGTAAACCCCTCAGAGACTAAACTGTTTCTCTATCACTGTGGCTCGTTAATGAAGTCCCTGAGGTCAAAGGTCATTTCAGTGTGTCATCATGTTTGTCCCTGAGGCATTTTCACATTAGCTACAGTTTCCTCTAATTCCCTCTGGAGCAAATCAGAGCTGGAAACCTGAGAGACCAAAGAGACCAGAGAGGTCCCGAGCCGACCAATCAGAGTGAGCGGACCTGAGCTCTGGCCTCAGTGGTCCGCTGAGGGCTCGGGATGATAACGACATCCCCTCAGACCGCTCTGTAATGACCCCCCCAGGATTGATTTTAGTTGCTTTGGTCAATAAACTAATATGAACTTAAACTCTGAGGTTCAATCTTTTGAAAAACTTCTGAAAATCAAAGTGGAGCGCATGAACAGTCGAGGAAAAACGTAACACAAGAAGAGTTTGGTCCTTCCTCTCTGTACCGTTACCATCCGCTGCATTCTACAACATATAAATATATAAAACTATAAAAACTGCTTTCTACTTTTGTTCCGTTTTTAAAAAATGTAATCTATACTCATATCACTTTCTATCGTGAGCTGACATGTAGCAGGTGGTCTCTGTCACATTTTAAGATTATAATACTTTAGGAAATACAATATGTGGCACAGTCAGACACCTCAGGTAGATAAAGGTGTGCTGTACCAGTGACTCATAAATCTAAAACCATTTTTAATGATTAGTTTCAGTTTAATTTCAGCTCAGCGGAACAATCTGATCGAAAGCTTCTGAGTTTATTCTTGGTTAAAAACAGGGAGCGTTCACGTGCACCAGACTGGGGCGTTCATCAGTCTGGTGACCACCTGACATGTTTTCAGAAGCGCCACCATGAAGACTGTGAGCATGACTGTCAGCAGGCTTGGGGTGACCGACCTTTTCACAAGTGCTTCATATTGTAAGGTAGAGACCCTACCGCAATAATAAAATCAAACGACCCACTTAGATCAAAGTCAGGCCAAACTGTGGTACCAAACACACTGCTAAAAAAGTACAAGAACACTTTAATCAGACTACAGCGTTGAGTCTGAACTATTCAGGTAAGTATTAGAAGGAGATGTTAGTCAGTTTCAGGCCATACCTGGACCCTGCAGAGCTAGGTAGCCCAACTACCTGTGGATGACAGGGATGGCATCTACGTATCGTTGCTAGAAGGTTTGATGTGTCTCCCAGCACGGTCTCAGGACCATGCAGAGAGATGGGCAGTTATGGGTGGACAGGGCCGTAGAAGGCCCTTAACCCATCAGCAGGACCAGTAAATGCTCCTCTTTGTAAGGAGGAGGAGCGTCCTCAGAGCTACAGACCTCCAGCAGGACACTGGTGTGAATGTCTCTGACCAAACAATCAGAAACAGACTAACGAGGGGGGTCTGAGGCCCCGACGTCCTCTAGTGGACCCTGTGCTCACTGCCCGGCACCGTGGAGCCCGACAGGCATTAGCCATAGAATACCATAATTGGCAGGTCCACCAATGGTGCCCAAACTTTCCACAGACGAGAGCAGGTTCACTCTGAGCACATGTGACAGATGTGAAGGTGAAGTTGTGGAGAACGTTGTAACATCGTTTGTGGGGGGTCACTGATGGTCTGGGGAGGCATATCCACAGAGGGCTGCACAGACCTTTACAGGCAGCGGCACACTGACTGTCACTGGGTATCAGGATGAAATCTATTGACCAGGTCATAGGTGACCCGTCTGAGGTTAGGGTTTGGGCTCAGCTAACCTACCACTCATTATTCACCTGCTTGAAACACTCAGATTTAGATCTATCAGACTAGATCAGGATGAGTCGTCTTTTGTCCACAGTAGGACACCCACAGCAGAATAAAAGTGGTTTTCTTCTTCTGAACCTCTGAACTGTGATGTTCTGCTCAAATTGCGCAGGAAGCGGTCGGTGTGAAACCGGCTGAATTTGCCTGTGATAGCTTATTTAAAACAAGAAAACGTTGATAACTGAAAAGTGCAGAAATTTCGACTCATGCTGAGCCTGGCCTGTTGTTTTAGTGGGCCCATCTTCATCAGCACGTCAGTGACGTGTCGCCACAGCTGCATGTTTGCAAAATTAGTGGTGCAGTCTGAGCCAAGGCCAGAATCTGTAGGTCTGAGCAGGTTTAGCGTGAGACACATGACTGCTTACTGACAGCTCTTTGTTGACGTCACGTCAACTCCAAGCTGCCCAGCCGTGATGCAGCGAGGCAACAACTAACCAGGCTTCACATGAGGACTGCTGCGTCTGTGAGGTTGTCCTCTGAAGCTGGACAGATACACAAAGGGCCTCAGGTAGAGTCAAACCCAGGCACTCTGGGCTTCTGGTCACCTGCTCACCCTGTGCTATTAAAGCAACGAGATAGCTCACTCTGAAAACTGAAACAATTCCAGACGGTAAGTGCTCAGGAGACAGAGGCTGTTACACTGAACCACACAGACGCAAAACAAAACAAATCCGAACCTTCCCGTCAATCACTGAACTCGTTAGTCCGTCACATGGAGCGACGAAGGCGGATTTGTGCTGAGAAGGTATAAAAAGGCTGCAGAGGTGACTGTGTTGTCACAGGTGAACAGGTGAGCTGCAGTGTTTGTTAGATCAGACACAACAACTGTGCACATGACATATTTGGGACATTTGTACTTTGTGAGCTATGTTAAATGTAACCACGCCTCCTCTGTCTTATTTCATTCTTGGAGGTTTTATGAATGTTGGAAGTTTAAAATTCTTCTATTTCTCATTAACTGTAATATTATACATCCTGATCATTGCTGCCAACACGTCTCTGATTGTGGTTATCTGTGTGAACAGAAGCTTACATGAACCTATGTACATGTTTCTGTGCAGCCTGTTTGTGAATGAGCTGTATGGTAGTACAGGGCTGTTTCCGTTCCTCCTGCTTCAGATCCTCTCTGATGTTCACACTGTTTCTGCTCCTCTCTGCTTCCTGCAGATCTTCTGCATTCACACTTATGGAAGCATTGAAGTTTCAAACTTAGCCGTCATGTCTTATGACAGATACCTCGCTATTTGTTGTCCTCTACAATATAACACCCAAATGACTTCTAACAATACAGCTGTTCTGATTGTGGTGATGTGGGCGTTCTCTTTAGCGAAATTTCTTATTGCTTTGTCCTTAAACCTGCGTCTCAGGCTGTGTGGAAACGTCTTAAACAGTTTGTATTGTCAGAATTACCTGGTGGTTAGGCTGGCTTGTTCTAGCACAAAGGTGAATAATGTTTATGGGATTTTTGACATTATTATGACCATCATAGTCCCCACACTTATCATCTTGTTTTCTTACATGAAAATCCTCAAAGTGTGTTTTTATGGATCCAAACAGATGAGACAAAAAAGCCTGACCACCTGCACGCCTCAGCTGGTGTCTCTCTTGAATTTTTCTTTTGGTTGTTGCTTTGAAATATTTCAGAGTAGGTTCGATACGACGGGTTTACCTGCCGCTCTGAGAATCTTCCTGTCTCTGTATTTTCTCATGATGCAGCCGCTCATGAATCCGATCTTGTATGGAACACAGATGTCAAAGATCAGAGGTGTTTATGAACATGTGCTGTCCACTATAATGTCGTGTGGGTGTAGTAAAGTTTCACAGAGTGATTGACAGCAGCTGACCTTGAAATGTGTTTGTTAAATTATGAGAAAGTGTCTTCCTGTGGAGATGAATTAATGTTTAGCTGATTTGTATTTAACAAAACAGAAGAGAAGCACCAGAGAGAACCTGTGTGCCACAGAAATATACGCTGTAATATAATATAGCTTTCAGGCAATAAACACACACACACACACACACACACACACACACACACACACACACACACACACACACACACACACACACACACACACACACAC
>NW_024583113.1:0-9680 GCF_018398535.1 Haplochromis burtoni | reverse complement strand
ATTTGACTCGTTACATTTAATATTAAAAAATATATATTTTTTATTGTTTAATTAATCTTAAAATGTTAGTCTGCAAAATGTGCAGCAATTTAATTTATTTATTCTCTTTAGCTGATAGTTTGTGGGGTAGACTGTATAACTGCATCTCTACCAGTTTCTCTGCACTCCAGCCTCCTCTGTGCCATGTGAAGGGATTTTCCTTAATGCAGAAGAAATTATCTCCACGAAAAGGAGATCGGCCATCGCACAGTGGAACTAATTTTCTTCTTAAATAAAAATGAAAAAGGGCTACCTTAAATGCATCATGTTTTTAATTCGCAAGTTCATAAGCATTTTCCATTTCACAATCAGTTCTACCCCCAGGTCAGAAATATGTATAGGAAAATTTCCCTAATATAATATTACTGATAAATGCACCCATCTTGCGATTAATTTCATAAGTGCATGGAGGCAGGACCTCACAGCATTATAATATGTATATTATATGTAACGTGGTATTTTTCAATTATTGTATTTACCAACATCAAGACGTCACAAGCAAAGAAAGACCACACCATGGTGCATGTTTAAACAAGGAGAGTTTACTGGTCAAAACTATTTATTAAACAAATAAATCACATTTTTTTAACCCCCCAAAATAGACGTTCAAAGCAACACAGCGGCGGCCCAATATCAGGCAGAACTCCACTCTGTCGAGTGAGCAATCATAATGAAGCAGTTGGTTTTATTTTGTGGATTCAAGCTGCTCTTCATATTTTTGGCCTCCAGATGTCACCAGAGAGGACTGTGTTGAAAAGCTTCGAGTAATGAACCGTTTTTCAATCTCATCTCGGAAAACTCAGTCACATGGTACGAAGGGGCCCAAATGCACAGCTCACTGGAAACAGGAAGTAGGAGGGGCTGCCGGCCCAGTTAGGTCCCAATTTGTAGCCGGCCTCATTCCATCTTCCACCAATGGTCAGCCTCCACCTGGAAACTTACATAACACAAACATCACAGAGTACAAACAATGCCCCCGCCTGGTGTGGCGAGTAACAGCACCACACGGCAACAGGCAGTCTGCAGAGAAGGGTAGATTGGAGGCCAATATAGAGGGAGTTACAGTAGTCTAATCTAAAGGCAATAAAGGCATGGATAAGTTTCTCAAGGTCCTTACAGGGTATGTAAGGCTTGGCCTTGGCAATTTGGTGTAATTGGTAAAAGCTAGATTTAACTACAGTGGAGACTTGTTTGTCAAGTTTAAAAAAAATGTCCAAGAGAACATCCAGGTCGCTTACAGTGTCAGAAAGAACGGTGCAAACTGCCCAAGGGAACCTGTCAGTTGGTCCCTAGGAATATGGCTGTCAAAAACAAGAATTTCTGTTTTCTTTTCATTTAAAATGAGTGAGTTACTCAATAACCAATCCTTAACTTCTCTCATACAATCAAAAAGGCAGCGTAGCGACAGTAAGACATCCTCAGTCAGATGAAAGTAAATTTGAATATCATCTGCGTAACAATGGAAGGAAATTTTATATTTTTCAAAGATGCGACCTAGAGGTAACAAATAAAAGAAAACAACATAGGGCCCAACACAGCCCCTTGGGGCACACCACAGGAAAAGGGGGCAACAGAGGAAGAGTAATTTCCCATCGTAACAGCGAAGGACCTTTCAGAAAGGTACGATTTAGACCAACTAAGAGCAGTACCCTTAATGCCTACCATGTGTTCTAGCCTCGTTAAAAGGATATTGGAGTCCACTAAATCAAACGCTGAGGACAAATCCAATAAAACTAAAACCGCTGAGTGCCCTGAATCAGTGATTAAAAGGAGATCACTGAAAACTCTCAACAATGCCGTTTCTGTACTATGACATGTTTGAACCCAGACTGGAATTTATCAGTGATGATATTCGCATCTAGATGGGCCCGTAGTTGCAAAAGGACTGTTTTCTTGTTTTACCCAAGAAAGGAAGTTTGGAAATCGGCCTATAGTTTGCAGGGTCATTTTGGGCAGTGCTACATTTTTTAAGAACAGGTTGTGAGCAAACACATGGCAACAGTTGGAAGGAAAAACACCAAGAAACCTTTAGATGGGCGCTGATGTTCACTGCTGAATGGCACATCGGGTCCTGTTTTTTGTGGCTGCTTGCATCAATGTGTCCAGAAATGAAGACGGCTTTTCAGCAGCAAAGAGACAATATATGGAAATGTGACTGGTTCCAGTGCTGTGTTGCTGAAAAACAGTAGTCTCTTCGCAACACGCCATTACTGACATTATCAAGATAACAAAAAACAAACGAACCCCAAAACAAAGCACCAAATGGGAGGAGCTGTGAGCCGCTGCCATCTTGGATCACCTTGGTTTTCATCAGGGTTAAACTAGAATTTGGTGAGTGGGAACCTTAAAATCAGGTGTGACAGTGAAGTGTGAAGAAAAGCATCACTTAGTTATGCGATGATGATTATGTCATCAAATCAGGGGAAATTAATCAACTTTGTCTGATGGCAGCTGTATGATTGCTTCTCGATTTAGCTGATTTTTAACAGAGCGGAGAACAAAAAAGGTTCATGAGCAAATAAGCAGTTCAGTCTTTCTTTTTAAAAAGTGCCAAATATGATGGCTCCAGTTTGGCCTTATTTCATGGACGCAGAAAATTTTTTAACATCTTTTTGTTAAATTATCAGATACAACAAGGTATCAAAGCTGCAAAAACCAAATACATGACTTATTAATCACAAAGTGTTGTTTGTGTGCACCTTTGCATATATTTCTTTTTTTTTTGTATACATGTCGGAAAACTTCTGTTGCAGTAAATTACTCATCATAACATGCATAAGATAGATAAGATAAGATAAGATAAGATTAGATAACCTCTATTAGTTCCACGCGTGGGAAATTTCTTTTGTTACAGCAGTGGACAGTGCAAAGTTGCATAGAAAAATTAGAGAAAAAACACTGGAATAATATATCTATGAGATACTGTACACAATAGAATAAAATAAAATAAAAATAAAATACTATAGACAAATACAATTGAGTATAATACAACGATGCCAGAAAGAGTATTGCACTTAGTGTTATTGCACATGTGTGGATGTGTTTGATCAGCTGGAGTCTTTGTTGTGGAGTCTGACAGCAGTGGGGAGGAAAGACCACCGTGGGTGCTGCAGCCACTGAAGGAGCTGCTCAGTGCTGTCACAGTCTCCTGCATGGGCTGGGAGATGTTGTCCAACAGGGACGACAGCTTAGCCACCGTTCTCCTGTCACTCACCACCTCCACTGGCTTCTATTTTTTTCAGTACGTCAGGTGAAAAATGTATTTTGAGGGAGTGCTCTAGATCTGCTCATTTTTTTTCCAGGTCCATTTGATGTTTTAAAGATTCTTTCTTTTTCGCTATACTGTATGAAATTATAGCGCCACGTAAGTATGTCTTCATTGTCTCCCAAAGGACAAAAGGATTTGTGTTTATTATCATTTGTCCGTAAAAAAAGATCCACTTGTTCTTTTATATAACTCCGAAACATAGGATTATTTAAAAGTGATGGATTTGATCGCCAACTACGTAGAGTTGGGTGAGCTTCAGGAGGTGAAATCTTTAAATGAACATCTGCAGAGAGTATACGCGTACCAGTATCACAAATACTAACTCTGTTGACCTCCCTCGAGACAAGGAAATAATCAATACGGGAAAAACTCTTATGTGGATTAGAATAAAAAGTATAATCTTTTTCACCTGGATGAAGAGTTCTCCAAACGTCTATCAGCTGCAAGTCAGAACACAGTCCCTTGATAGCTTCTTGCTTTTTGGATACTGAGTTGTTGGGTGGTGGATTTTGATCCATTTCTGGGTCTATGCTACAATTAAAATCTCCTGCCAGAACAGTAAATGTTGTCAAATTGACAGATATTTCTTTTATAAGTTCTGAGTAAAAATTTTCCAGATATACATTCGGAGCATAAATACAGCCTATCAGAACAGATTCCCCATGTAAACGTCCTAATGACAAATTTACCCTGATCAACTTTAATACACTTTGTAAGAACAAATGGGGTATTTTTATGAATTAAAATTGCAACCCCTCTCTTACTTGATGAAAAAGAAGAAAAGCACACCTGCCCCACCCATTCTCTCTTTAGTTTTAGGTGTTCCACATCTGAGAGGTGAGTTTCTTGCAGGAGAGCAATGTTAGTTTTCTCCTTCTTAAACCAGGTCAAAATTTTCTTACGTTTAATAACATTGTTTATCCCTTTAACATTCAGGGAAACATACTTTAGATCACTCATTGCAGGATCAGTTTACTTAGATTATGTATTGTGGCTAGCGACAACAGAAGTATCAACCTTGTAGTTTAACTTATGAAACAGATTATGCTCAGATCTGCTCAAACACCAACAAAATATAGACATAAACAAAAATCTGGGTACTGAAAAATAATATTCCTGCAATAAACATTTATATCCCATATAACATTTCAAAAGGTGAATGTCTTCATTGTTATGATATGGTTGTACTCATCTACTATTACTATATGTTTAAGCCTCCATCTGACTCTGTGGGAGCATCATAAACAGTTTGTACTGTGATAACTACCCTACTGTACAGGTAGCTTGTTCTGGCACTGAAGTTATTATCTATCTATCTATCTACATACACACATACATACATGTACACATCGCATGATTTTGTGTCTTTAAGTCTTTAAGACATTCCTGCAGTTTAACTCATTGGTGTGTGTTATCTGGCTTCATGGACAGATAGAGCTGGGTGTCATCTGCATAGCAGTGTAAATGTATGCTATGTCTTCTAATGATGCTGCCTAAGGGAAGCATGTATAATGTAAACAGAATTGGTCCTAGCACTGAACCCTGTGGAACTCCATAATTAACCTCAGTGTGTGAAGAGGACTCTCCATTTACATGCACAAACTGGAGTCTATTAGATAGATATGATACAAACCACTGCAGCACAGTACCTGTAATACCTACAGCATGTTCTAATCGCTCTAATAGGATATTATGGTCGACAGTATCGAACGCTGCACTGAGGTCTAGCAGGACAAGCACAGAGATGAGTCCACTGTCAGAGGCCATAAGAAGATCATTTGTAACCTTCACTAAAGCTGTTTCTTGTGTGCTGAGCTCTGAAACCTGACTGAAACTCTTCAAATAACCTCTGCAGATGATCTGTTAGCTGTTTGACAACTACTCTTTCAAGGATGTTTGATATAAAGGAAGGTTGGAGATTGGCCTATAATTAGCTAAGACTGCTGGGTCTAGAGATGCTTTTTGAGTAAAGGTTTAACTACAGCCAGCTTGAAGGCCTGTGGTACATAGCCGATCATTAGAGATAGGTTGATCATATTTAAGATCGAAGAATTAATTAATGGCAGGACTTCTTTGAGCAGTTTTGTAGGAATGGGGTCTAAAAGACACGTTGATGGTTTGGAGGAAGTAATTATTGAAGTTAACTCAGAAAGATCAATTGGAGAAAAAGAGTCTAACTTAACATCAATGGTACTAAGAGTAGCTTTTTTCTCTAATGGTTTGCACTTCTTACACCGTACGGTAATACTTTTAATAACGATGCTTTTTTTAATCCTTGAAGAAATCATATATTTGTATGTGTGTTTTTTTTCTGACAGAAAATTTTAATGTAGAAACAAATGGGCACACACTGTCCTTTTATTTTATCATTTAAATATCAAAATTCATCTTTTGGTTCAACACTGTATTTTTAAAACTCCACACAGGATTATCGCAGTTTTCTAGTTTACCTTCACATCATATTTTAATATCAGAATAGTAACAGACATCTATTACAGTAAAGTGTGTGCTGTACTGATGGCTTGGCCTGACATGCGTTAATGATGCTCTTATGGGAACTATTATGGGAAATATAAAGCAGCAGATGTTGCTGAAGACTCAGTGCAGAAATCGGCTGCAGAAACAAGTTCAGAGTACTGGAGGCAGGCATGAGAGTAAATGTTGGACTATTTCAGCATTTGTCAGAAGAATGAGTGTGTGATGAGACATGAGAAGCAAACCTGTTTCTAGTTTTCAAACATTTGCTTTTTCACTTAAAGCAAGAACAATGGTGAACTCAACTGTGCCTTACTTTATCCTCAGCACATATATATATGTAGGAAGTTTGAAATACTTGTTCTTTGTGTTAATTGCGCTGTTATACTTTAGTATAGTTTTTGTGAACACGTCTCTGATTGTGGTTATCTGTGTGAACAGAAGCTTACATGAACCTATGTACATGTTTCTGTGCAGCCTGTTTGTGAATGAGCTGTATGGTAGTACAGGGCTGTTTCCGTTCCTCCTGCTTCAGATCCTCTCTGATGTTCACACTGTTTCTGCTCCTCTCTGCTTCCTGCAGATCTTTTGTCTCTACACGTATGGACACGTAGAGTTTTGTAATTTAGCCGTCATGTCTTATGACCGATATCTCGCTGTCTGTTATCCCCTGCACTACAAATCACATATGACGGATAACAAAGTAGTTATCCTCATTGTTGTCATATGGTTGTACTCTTTTGTGAAATTCACGATCACGTTGTGTTTAACCCTCCGTCTGACGTGGTGTGGGAAAATCATAAATGGGCTGTATTGCCATAACTACCTAGTTGTAAAGTTGGCCTGTTCAGACACCAACCTGAATAATCTTTTTGGGCTTTTTGGTATTGTCATCACTGTTTTAGTTCCTCTGCTTCCAATCTTCTACTCCTACATGAAAATACTCAAAGTGTGTTTTTCTGGGTCCAGACAGATGAGACGTAAAGCTGTCAGTACCTGTGCGCCTCACCTGGCCTCCCTCCTAAACTTTTCTTTTGGGTGTTTATTTGAAATACTCCAGAGCAGGTTTGATACGACCAGTGTACCCAGTGCTCTGCGAATCTTTCTGTCTCTGTATTTCCTCATCATTCAACCGCTTTTAAATCCGATCATGTATGGGACACAAATGTCTAAAATAAGACATGTGCTGTGCTATAAAATGTCGCTGTGATTCTTACACATGTAGGATGTTTAAATTCAAGTTTGAAGTCCTAAACTTTTCTTTTGGATGTTTGGAAAAACTTCTGAGCAGACTTCACACGACAAGTGCATCCAGTGTGTTTTGAATCACTCTGTACTTCTGATCATGTATACAAATGTCCAGCATCTAAAAACAATATGATCAAGTCTCCTTCCTCTAAAATATAAGCCATCCATGTAGCTGTGATTTTTCATATATGTGTAAGATGTTCAGTATAATACATAACCACGCCACCGTCATGTCAGTTTCATGTTAATAAAGTTTTTTTTATCTTGATGTTAAAAAGTTGTTTTTATGAAGTGAACTGATATAAACCTCACAAAAAGACAAGCATTAGGTAAAAACGTAAGCCAGAGAGAAATCCTTTCTGTTGTAGTTGCTGTCACTGAATTATGGTAAAGCAAAAATAGATAAATCAGAACAACAGAAATAAACACTGTTTGAAAAAGATTACTTTGCTGTGGTTATCTTAATTAAACACTTTGCTAAAATATCACACGTGGCTTCCTTTTTTGTCCTTCCCACGAGCTGGGACTTTGTTGAAGTGGTCATTTCTGGTTGCATTTGTTAGGCTATCCCCTCTCTGTGCCTTCTCCAATTTTGGTGATTAAACACTGTCAGGTGCAGGTGTAGCTCAGTTGGATGAGCTTGTAGTCATAAATCACATGACTGGCAGCGGCTGTTCGGGGTTTGAGTACGACCCATGGCTCGTTTTTAGAAAAAGATTTTTGAACTCAATTTCCATCTGGGATTAATAAAGTTTCTCTGATTCTGATTGCTGGACACCCAAACAAAACATGCAATAAGAGGCTCTAATGTCAGCGTCCTGTTAATGTTGGTGGCGTCAGTTACACAATGGACCCAGAGCCAGCAGTGCACGGGCAGGAATGCATTTCTTACTTGGAAAATCCGACAACAATTCATAATAAAAATGGGAAACTTCATTATCTTCAATGTACTATTGCTGTGTCATCTTTATTACTATTAATGAAAGATATTCAGCACCGAGCTAACAATGTTAGCTGGCGTTAGCTGAGGTTAGTTCATTCAATTCAATTCAATTTTATTAATACAGCGCCGGGTCGTGGGGGCAGCAGCCCAAGCAGAGAAGCCCAGATCTCCACTCAGACACACTCAGCTGTCTCTTCACCACAGCAGACCAGTACAGCATCTGCATCACTGAAGCACCGCAGCAATTTCCTAATGTTGTAAACCTGCTCAACATTTGGCAATAAACCCCATTCTGATTCTGATTCAAATCACAAACACCGCCGCCTCAAGGTCCTTTATATTGGTAAAAGGTAAATGGCCTGTATTTGTATAGTGCTTTACATTACATCCAGTCATCCACCCATTCACACACACATTCACACACTGGTGATGGCAAGCTACATTGTAGCCACAGCCACCCTGGGGCGCACTGACAGAGGCGAGGCTGCCGGACACTGGCGCCACCGGGCCCTCTGACCACCACCAGTAGGCAACGGGTGAAGTGTCTTGCCCAAGGACACATTGACCGCGACTTGCAGAACCAGGATTCAAACCAGCAACCTTCCGATTACAAGACAAACTGCCAACTCTTAAGCCACGATCACCAATATTGTACAATAATACATACAGAGAAAAACCCAAAATTCACATGACCCCCTATGAGCAAGCACTCTGGCTGGGTTCATCTGCATAGCAGTGAAAATGTATATTATGGCTTCTGATGATACTGCCTAAGGGAAGCATCCATCCATCCATTCATTTTCTTCCGCTTATCCGGGGCCGGGTCGTGGGGGCAGCAGCCCAAGCAGAGAAGCCCAGATCTCGACTCAGACACACTCAGCTGTCGCTTCACCACAGCAGACCAGTACAGCATCTGCATCACTGCAGCTGCAGCCCCAATCTGTCTGTCGATCTCCCGCTCCCTTCTCCCTTCACTCGTGAACAAGACCCTGAGATACTTAAACTCCTCCACTTGGGGCAGGGTCTCGTCCCTGACCCGGAGTGGGCACTCCACCCTTTTTCCGGCTGAGGACCATGGCCTCAGATTTGGAGATGCTGATTCTCATTCCCACCATTTCACACTCGGCTGTGAACCGTCCCAAGACGAGCTGCAGGCCATCACCTGATGAAGCCAACAGAACCACATCATCTGTGAAAAGCAGAGATGAGATCCTGAGAAAGCCCTCCACATCTTGGCTGCGCCTAGAAATTCTGTCCATAAAAATTATGAACAGAATCGGTGACAAAGGGCAGCCCTGGCAGACCCCATCAACACCAGGAACGAGTCTGAATAATTGCCGGCTATGCGGACCAAGCTCTTGCAACGGTTGTATAAGGACTGAATGGCCTGTAGCAATGGGCAGACACCCCATACTCCCGGAGCACCACCCACAGGACCCCCCGAGGGACACGGTCGAATGCCTTCTCCAAGTCCAAAAAACACATGTTGTTCTGTTTGGGCAAACTCCCATACACCCTCAAGTATCCTTGATAAGATAAAGAGCTGGTCCAGTGTTCCATGACCAGGACGAAAACCGCATTGTTCCTCCTGTATCCGAGGTTGGACTAAAGAAACTCTCCTCTTCAGCACCCTGGCATAGACTGAGGAGTGTGATTCCCCTGTAGTTGGAACACACCCTCCGGTTCCCTTTCTTAAAGATGGGGACC